>NW_027207296.1:600000-777093 GCF_963455315.2 Globicephala melas | reverse complement strand
GTTAGGGTTTCGGGATGGGGACGGTTTAGGGTCCAAGTGAGGGTACGACAACGCTTTAGGGTGAGCGTACGTGTGAGGGCACGGGTTAGTGTTAGCGTACGGGTTAGGATTAGGGGACGGGTGAGGGTAAGGCTTCGGGGAAGGGTTAGAGTTAGGGTTCGCGCTAGGGTTAGGGTTAGGGGACGGGGACGGTTTTCGGTCCAGGTGAGGGTACAACGCTTTAGGGTGAGCGTACGTGTGAGGCCACGGGTTAGTGTTAGCTTACGGGTTAGGATTAGGGGACGGATAAGGGTATGGCTTCAGGGAAGGGTTAGGGTTAGGGTTCGGGCTAGGGTTAGGTTTAGGGGACGGGGACGGTTTAGTGTCCAGTTGAGTGTACGACAACGCTTTAGGATGAGCGTACGTGTGAGGGTGCAGGTTAGTGTTAGCGTACGGGTTACGATTAGGGGACGGGTGAGGGTAAGGCTTCGGGGAAGGGTTAGGGTTAGGGTTCGGGCTAGGGTTAGGGTTAGGGGATGGGGACGCTTTAGGGTCCAGGTAGGGTAGGACAACGCTTTAGGGTGAGAGTACGTGTGAGGGCGCGGGTTAGTGTTAGCTTACGGGTTAGGATTAGGGGACGGGTGAGTGTAAGGCTTCGGCGAAGTGTTAGGGTTGGGGTTCTGGCTGGGGTTCGGGCTAGGATTAGGGTTAGGGGACGGGAACGGTTTAGGGTCCAGGTGAGGGTACGACAACGCTTTAGGGTGAGCGTACGTGTGAGGACACGGGTTAGTGTTAGCGTACGGGTTAGGATTAGCGGACAGGTGAGGGTTAGGCTTCGGGGAAGAGTTAGGTTTAGGGTTCGGGCTAGGGTTAGGGTTAGGGGACGGGGACAGTTTAGGGTCCAGGTGAGTGTATGACAATGCTTTAGGGTGAGCGTACGTTTGAGGGCGCGGGTTAGTGTTAGCGTACGGGTTAGGATTAGGGGACGTGTGAGGGTAAGGCTTCGGGGAAGGGTTAGGATTAGGGTTCGGGCTAGGGTTAGGGTTAGGGGACGGGGACGGTTTAGGGTCCAGGTGAGGATACGACAACTCTTTACGGTGAGCGTTCGTGTGAGGGCGCGGGTTAATGTTAGCGTACGGGTTAGGATTAGGGGACGGGTGAGGGTAAGGCTTCGGGGAAGGATTAGGTTTAGGGTTAGGGTCGGGCTAGGTTTAGGGTTAGGGGACGGGGACAGTTTAGGGTCCAGGTGAGGGTACAATAACGCTTTAGGGTGAGCGTACCTGTGAGGGCGCAGGTTAGTGTTAGCGTTAGGAATAGGATTAGGGGACGGGTGAGTGTAAGGCTTCGGGGAAGGGTTAGGGTTAGGGTTCGGGCTAGGGTTAGGTTTAGGAGACGGGGACGGTTTAGGGTCCAGGTTAGAGTACGACAACGCTTTAGGGTGAGCGTACGTGTGAGGGCGCGTGTTAGTGTTAGCGTACGGATTAGGATTAGGGGACGGGTGCGGGTAAGGCTTCGAGAAAGGGTTACGTTTAGGGTTCGGGCTAGGGTTAGGGTTAGGGGACGGGGACGGTTTAGGGTCCAGGTTAGTGTACGACAGCGCTTTAGGGTGAGTGTACGTGTGAGGGCCCGGGTTAGTGTTAGCGTACGAGTTAGGAATTGGGGACGGGTGAGGGTAAGGCTTCGGGGAAGGGTTAGGGTTAGGTGTCGGGCTAGGTTTAGGGTTAGGGGACGGGGACGGTTTAGGGTCCAGTTGAGGGTACTACAACGCTTTAGGGTGAGCGTACGTGTGAGGGCACGTGTTAGTGTTAGCGTACGGGTTAGGATTAGGGGACATGTGAGGGTAAGGCTTCGGGGAAGGGTTACGTTTAGGGTTCGGGCTAGGGTTAGGTTTAAGGGACGGGGACGGTTTAGGGTCCAGGTGCGGGTACGACAATGCTTTAGGGTGAGCATAAGTGTTAGGGCGCAGTTTAGTGTTATCGTACGGGTTAGGCTTAGGGGACGGGTGAGGGTAAGGCTTCGGGGAAGTGTTAGGGTTAGGGTTCGGGCTAGGGTTAGGGAACGGAGACGTTTTAGGGTCCAGGTGAGGGTACGACAACGCTTTAGGGTGAGCGTTCGTGTGAGGGCGCGGGTTTGTGTTAGCGTACGGGTTACGATTAGGGGACGGGTGAGGGTAAGGCTTCGGGGAAGTGTTAGGTTTAGGGTTCGGGCTAGGGTTAGGGTTAGGGGACGGGGCGGTTTAGGGTCCAGGTGAGGGTACGACAACACTTTAGGGTGAGCGTACGTGTGAGGGCGTGGGTTAGTGTTAGCGTGCGGGTTAGGATTAGGGAACGGATGAGGGTAAGGCTTCGGGGAAGGATTAGGGTTAGGGTTCGGGCTAGGGTTAGTGTTAGGGGACGGGGACAGTTTAGGGTCCAGGTGAGGGTACTACAAAGCTTTAGGGTGAGCGTATGTGTGAGGGCGCGGGTTAGTGTTAGCGTACGGGTTAGGATTAGGGGACAGGTGAGGGTAAGGCTTCGGGGAAGGGTTACGTTTAGGGTTCGGGCTAGGGTTAGGTTTAAGGGACGGGGACGGTTTAGGGTCCAGGTGCGGGTACGACAATGCTTTAGGGTGAGCATACGTGTTAGGGCGCAGTTTAGTGTTATCGTACGGGTTAGGATTAGGGGACGGATGAGGATAAGTCTTCGGGGAAGTGTTAGGGTTAGGGTTCGGGCTAGGGTTAGGGTTAGGGGACTGGGATGGTTTAGGGTCCAGGTGAGGGTACGACAACGTGTTAGGGTGAGCGTACGTGTGAGGGCGCGTGTTAGTGTTAGCGTACGTGTTAGGATTAGGTGACGGGTCAGCGTAAGGCTTCGGGGAAAGGTTAGGCCTAGGGTTCGGGTTAGGGTTAGGGGACGGGGTCAGGGACGGTTTAAGGTCCAGGTGAGGGTACGACAACGCTTTAGGGTGAGCGTACGTGTGAGGGCATGGGTTAGTGTTAGTGTACGTGTTAAGTTTAGGGGACGGGTGAGGGTAAGGCTTCGTGGAAGGGTTAGGGTTATGGTTCAGGCTAGGGTTAGGGTTAGGGGACGGGGACGGTTTAGGGTCGAGGTGAGGGTACGACAACGCTTTAGGGTGAGCGTAAGTGTCAGGGCGTGGGTTAGTGTTAGCGTACGGGTTAGGTTTAGGGGACAGTTGAGGGTAAGGCTTCGGGGAAGTGTTAGGGTTAGGGTTCAGGCTAGGGTTAGGGTTAGGTGACGGGGACGGTTTAGGGTCCAGGTGAGGATACGACAACTCTTTACGGTGAGCGTTCGTGTCAGGGCGCGGGTTAATGTTAGCGTACGGGTTAGGATTAGGGGACGGGTGAGGGTAAGGCTTCGGGGAAGGATTAGGTTTAGGGTTAGGGTCGGGCTAGGGTTAGGGTTAGGGGACGGGGACAGTTCAGGGTCCAGGTGAGGGTACAATAACGCTTTAGGGTGAGCGTACCTGTGAAGGCGCAGGTTAGTGTTAGCGTTCGGCATAGGATTAGGGGACGGGTGAGTGTAAGACTTCTGGGAAGGATTAGGGTTAGGGTTCGGGCTAGGGTTAGGGTTAGCTGACGGGGACGGTTTAGGGTCCAGGTGAGAGTACGACAACGCTTTAGGGTGAGCGTACGTGTGAAGGCGCATGTTAGTGTTAGCGTACGGATTAGGATTAGGGGACGGGTGCGGGTAAGGCTTCGAGGAAGGGTTACGTTTAGGGTTCGGGCTAGGGTTAGGGTTAGGGGACGGGGACGGTTTAGGGTCCAGGTTAGTGTACGACAGCGCTTTAGGGTGAGTGTAAGTGTGAGGGCGCGGGTTAGTGTTAGCGTACGGGTTAGGAATTGGGGACGGGTGAGGGTAAGGCTTCGGGGAAGTGTTAGGGTTAGGTGTCGGGCTAGGTTTAGGTGTAAGGGACGGGGACGGTTTAGGGTCCAGGTGCGGGTACGACAATGCTTTAGGGTGAGCATACGTGTGAGGGCGCAGTTTAGTGTTATCGTACGGGTTAGGCTTAGGGGACGGGTGAGGGTAAGGCTTCGGGGAAGTGTTAGGGTTAGGGTTCGGGCTAGGGTTAGGGTTAGGGAACAGGGACGTTTTAGGGTCCAGGTGAGGGTACGACAACGCTTTAGGGTGAGCGTTCGTGTGAGGGCGCGGGTTTGTGTTAGCGTGCGGGTTAGGATTAGGGGACGGATGAGGGTAAGGCTGCGGGGAAGTGTTAGGGTTAGGGTTCGGTCTAGGGTTAGTGTTAGGGAACGGGGACAGTTTAGGGTCCAGGTGAGGGAACGACAACGTTTTAGAATGAGTGTACGTGTGAGGGCGCGGGTTAGTGTTAGCGTACCGGTTAGGTTTAGGGCACGGGTGAGGACAAGGCTTCGGGGAAGGGTTAGGGTTAGGGTTCGGGCTAGGGTTAGGGTTAGGGGACTGGGATGGTTTAGGGTCCAGGTGAGGGTACGACAACGCGTTAGGGTGAGCGTACGTGTGAGGGCGTGTGTTAGTTTTAGCGTACGGGTTAGGTTTAGGTGACTGGTGAGCGTAAGGCTTCGGGGAAAGGTTAGGGCTAGGGTTCGGGTTAGGGTTAGGGGACGGGGTCAGGGACGGTTTAAGGTCCAGGTGAGGGTACGACAACGCTTTAGGGTGAGCGTACGTGTGAGGGCATGGGTTAGTGTTAGTGTACGTGTTAAGTTTAGGGGACGGGTGAGGGTAAGGCTTCGTGGAAGGGTTAGGGTTATGGTTCAGGCTAGGGTTAGGGTTAGGGGACGGGGACGGTTTAGGGTCGTGGTGAGGGTACGACAACGCTTTAGGGTGAGCGTACGTGTGAGGGCGCGGGTTAGTGTTAGCGTACGGGTTAGGTTTAGCGGACAGTTGAGGGTAAGGCTTCGGGGAAGTTTTAGGGTTAGGGTTCGGGCTAGGGATAGGGTTAGGTGACGGGGACGGTTTAGGGTCCAGGTGAGAGTACGACAACGCTTTAGGGAGAGCGTACGTGTGAGGGCGCGTGTTAGTGTTAGCGTACGGATTAGGATTAGGGGACGGGTGCGGGTAAGGCTTCGAGGAAGGGTTACGTTTAGGGTTCGGGCTAGGGTTAGGGTTAGGGGACGGGGACGGTTTAGGGTCCAGGTTAGGGTACGACAGCGCTTTAGGGTGAGTGTACGTGTGAGGGCGCAGGTTAGTGTTAGCGTACGGGTTAGGAATTGGGGACGGGTGAGGGTAAGTCTTCGGGGAAGGGTTAGGGTTAGGTGTCGGGCTAGGTTTAGGGTTAGGGGACGGGGACGGTTTAGGCTCCAGGTGAGGGTACTACAACGCTTTAGGGTGAGCGTACGTGTGAGGGCGCGTGTTAGTGTTAGCGTACGTGCTAGGATTAGGTGACGGGTCAGCGTAAGGCTTCTGGGAAAGGTTAGGGCTAGGGTTCGGGTTAGGGTTAGGGGACGGGGTCAGGGACGGTTTAAGGTCCAGGTGAGGGTACGACAACGCTTTAGGGTGAGCGTACGTGTGAGGGCATGGGTTAGTGTTAGTGTACGTGTTAAGTTTAGGGGACGGGTGAGGGTAAGGCTTCGTGGAAGGGTTAGGGTTATGGTTCAGGCTAGGGTTAGGGTTAGGGGACGGGGACGGTTTAGGGTCGAGGTGAGGGTACGACAACGCTTTAGGGTGAGCGTAAGTGTGAGGGCGTGGGTTAGTGTTAGCGTACGGGTTAGGTTTAGGGGACAGTTGAGGGTAAGGCTTCGGGGAAGTGTTAGGGTTAGGGTTCGGGCTAGGGTTAGGGTTAGGTGACGGGGACGGTTTAGGGTCCAGGTGAGAGTACGACAACGCTTTAGGGTGAGCGTACGTGTGAGGGCGCATGTTAGTGTTAGCGTACGGATTAAGATTAGGGGACGGGTGCGGGTAAGGCTTCGAGGAAGGGTTACGTTTAGGGTTCGGGCTAGGATTAGGGTTAGGGGACGGGGACGGTTTAGGGTCCAGGTGAGGGTACTACAACGCTTTAGGGTGAGTGTACGTATGAGGGCGCGGGTTAGTGTTAGCGTACGGGTTAGGATTAGGGGACAGGTGAGGGTAAGGCTTCGGGGAAGCGTTACGTTTAGGGTTCGGGCTAGGGTTAGGTTTAAGGGACGGGGACGGTTTAGGGTCCAGGTGAGGGAACGACAACGCGTTAGGGTGAGCGTACGTGTGAGGGCGCGTGTTAGTGTTAGCGCACGTGTTAGGATTAGGTGACGGGTCAGCGTAAGGCTTCGGGGAAAGGTTAGGGCTAGGGTTCGGGTTAGGGTTAGGGGACGGGGTCAGGGACGGTTTAAGGTCCAGGTGAGGGTACGACAACGCTTTAGGGTGAGCGTACGTGTGAGGGCATGGGTTAGTGTTAGTGTACGTGTTAAGTTTAGGGGACGGGTGAGGGTAAGGCTTCGTGGAAGTGTTAGGGTTATGGTTCAGGCTAGGGTTAGGGTTAGGTGACGGGGACGGTTTAGGGTCCAGGTGAGAGTACGACAACGCTTTAGGGTGAGCATACGTGTTAGGGCGCAGTTTAGTGTTATCGTACGGGTTAGGTTTAGGGGACAGTTGAGGGTAAGGCTTCGGGGAAGTGTTAGGGTTAGGGTTCGGGCTAGGGTTAGGGTTAGGTGACGGGGACGGTTTAGGGTCCAGGTGAGGATACGACAACTCTTTACGGTGAGCGTTCGTGTCAGGGCGCGGGTTAATGTTAGCGTACGGGTTAGGATTAGGGGACGGGTGAGGGTAAGGCTTCGGGGAAGGATTAGGTTTAGGGTTAGGGTCGGGCTAGGGTTAGGGTTAGGGGACGGGGACAGTTTAGGGTCCAGGTGAGGGTACAATAACGCTTTAGGGTGAGCGTACCTGTGAGGGCGCAGGTTAGTGTTAGCGTTCGGCATAGGATTAGGGGACGGGTGAGTGTAAGGCTTCTGGGAAGGATTAGGGTTAGGGTTCGGGCTAGGGTTAGGGTTAGGTGACGGGGACGGTTTAGGGTCCAGGTGAGAGTACGACAACGCTTTAGGGTGAGCGTACGTGTGAAGGCGCATGTTAGTGTTAGCGTACGGATTAGGATTAGGGGACGGGTGCGGGTAAGGCTTCGAGGAAGGGTTACGTTTAGGGTTCGGGCTAGGGTTAGGGTTAGGGGACGGGGACGGTTTAGGGTCCAGGTTAGTGTACGAAAGCGCTTTAGGGTGAGTGTAAGTGTGAGGGCGCGGGTTAGTGTTAGCGTACGGGTTAGGAATTGGGGACGGGTGAGGGTAAGGCTTCGGGGAAGTGTTAGGGTTAGGTGTCGGGCTAGGTTTAGGGTTAGGGGACGGGGACGGTTTAGGGTCCAGGTGAGGGTACTACAACGATTTAGGGTGAGCGTACGTGCGAGGGCGCGGGTTAGTGTTAGCGTACGGGTTAGGATTAGGGGACAGGTGAGGGTAAGGCTTCGGGGAAGGGTTACGTTTAGGGTTCGGGCTAGGGTTAGGTGTAAGGGACGGGGACGGTTTAGGGTCCAGGTGCGGGTACGACAATGCTTTAGGGTGAGCATACGTGTTAGGGCGCCGTTTAGTGTTATCGTACGGGTTAGGCTTAGGGGACGGGTGAGGGTAAGGCTTCGGGGAAGTGTTAGGGTTAGGGTTCAGGCTAGCGTTAGGGTTAGGGAACAGGGACGTTTTAGGGTCCAGGTGAGGGTACGACAACGCTTTAGGGTGAGCGTTCGTGTGAGGGCGCGGGTTTGTGTTAGCGTGCGGGTTAGGATTAGGGGACGGATGAGGGTAAGGCTGCGGGGAAGTGTTAGGGTTAGGGTTCGGGCTAGGGTTAGTGTTAGGGGACGGGGACAGTTTAGGGTCCAGGTGAGGGTACGACAACGTTTTAGAATGAGTGTACGTGTGAGGGCACGGGTTAGTGTTAGCGTACCGGTTAGGTTTAGGGCACGGGTGAGGACAAGGCTTCGGGGAAGGGTTAGGGTTAGGGTTCGGGCTAGGGTTAGGGTTAGGGGACTGGGATGGTTTAGGGTCCAGGTGAGGGTACGACAACGCGTTAGGGTGAGCGTACGTGTGAGGGCGCGTGTTAGTTTTAGCGTACGGGTTAGGTTTAGGTGACGGGTGAGCGTAAGGCTTCGGGGAAAGGTTAGGGCTAGGGTTCGGGTTAGGGTTAGGGGACGGGGTTAGGGACGGTTTAAGGTCCAGGTGAGGGTACGACAACACTTTAGGGTGAGCGTACGTGTGAGGGCATGGGTTAGTGTTAGTGTACGTGTTAAGTTTAGGGGACGGGTGAGGGTAAGGCTTCGTGGAAGGCTTAGGGTTATGGTTCAGGCTAGGGTTAGGGTTAGGGGACGGGGACGGTTTAGGGTCGAGGTGAGGGTACGACAACGCTTTAGGGTGAGCGTACGTGTGAGGGCGCGGGTTAGTGTTAGCGTACGGGTTAGGTTTAGGGGACAGTTGAGGGTAAGGCTTCGGGGAAGTTTTAGGGTTAGGGTTCGGGCTAGGGATAGGGTTAGGTGACGGGGACGGTTTAGGGTCCAGGTGAGAGTACGACAACGCTTTAGGGTGAGCGTACGTGTGAGGGCGCGTGTTAGTGTTAGCGTACGGATTAGGATTAGGGGACGGGTGCGGGTAAGGCTTCGAGGAAGGGTTACGTTTAGGGTTCGGGCTAGGGTTAGGGTTAGGGGACGGGGACGGTTTAGGGTCCAGGTTAGGGTACGACAGCGCTTTAGGGTGAGTGTACGTGTGAGGGCGCAGGTTAGTGTTAGCGTTCGGGTTAGGAATTGGGGACGGGTGAGGGTAAGTCTTCGGGGAAGGGTTAGGGTTAGGTGTCGGGCTAGGTTTAGGGTTAGGGGACGGGGACGGTTTAGGCTCCAGGTGAGGGTACTACAACGCTTTAGGGTGAGCGTACGTGTGAGGGCGCGGGTTAGTGTTAGCGTACGGGTTAGGATTAGGGGACAGGTGAGGGTAAGGCTTCGGGGAAGGGTTACGTTTAGGGTTCGGGCTAGGGTTAGGTTTAAGGGACGGGGACGGTTTAGGGTCCAGGTGCGGGTACGACAATGCTTTAGGGTGAGCATACGTGTTAGGGCGCAGTTTAGTGTTATCGTACGGGTTAGGCTTAGGGGACGGGTGAGGGTAAGGCTTCGGGGAAGGGTTAGGGTTAGGGTTCGGGCTAGGGTTAGGGTTAGGGGACGGGGACGGTTTAGTGTCCAGGTGAGGGTACGACAACGCTTTAGGATGAGCGTACGTGTGAGGGCGCGGGTTAGTGTTAGCGTACGGGTTAGGTTTAGGAGACGGTTGATGGTAAGGCTTCGGGGAAGGGTTAGGATTAGGGTTCGGGCTAGGGTTAGGGTTAGGGGACGGGGACGGTTTAGGGTCCAGGTGAGGGTACGACAACGCTTTAGGGTGAGCGTACGTGTGAGGGAATGGGTTAGTGTTAGCGTACAGGTTAGGATTAGGGGTCGGGTGAGTGTAAGGCTTCGGGGAAGTGTTAGGGTTAGTGTTCGGGCTAGGGTTAGGGTTAGGGGACAGGGACGGTTTAGGGTCCAGGTGAGTGTACGACAATGCTTTAGGGTGAGCGTACGTGTGAGGGTGCAGGTTAGTGTTAGCGTACGGGTTACGATTTGGGGACGGGTGAGCGTAAGGCTTCGGGGAAAGGTTAGGGATAGGGTTCGGGCTAGGGTTAGGTTTAAGGTTAGGGGACGTTTTAGGGTGCAGGTGAGGGTACGACAACGCTTTAGGGTGAGCGTACGTGTGAGGGCACGGGTTAGTGTTAGCGTACGGGTTAGGATTAGGGGACGGGTGAGGGTCAGGCTTCGGGGAAGGGTTAGGGTTAGTGTTCGGGCTAGGGTTAGGGTTAGGGGACGGGGACGGTTTAGTGTCCAGGTGAGGGTACGACAACGCTTTAGGGGGAGCGTACGTGTGAGGGCGCGGGTTAGTGTCAGCGTACGGGTTAGGATTAGGGGACGGGTGAGGGTCAGGCTTCGGGGAAGGGTTAGGGTTAGGGTTCGGGCTAGGGTTAGGGTTAGGGGACGGGGACGGTTTAGGGTCCAGGTGAGGGTACGTAAACGCTTTAGGGGGAGCGTACGTGTGAGGGCGCGGGTTAGTGTCAGCGTACGGGTTAGGATTAGGGGACGTGTGAGGGTCAGGCTTCGGGGAAGGGTTAGGGTTAGGGTTCGGGCTAGGGTTAGGGTTAGGGGATGGGGACGGTTTAGGGTCCAGGTGAGGGTACGACAACGCTTTAGGGGGAGCGTACGTGTGAGGGCGCGGGTTAGTGTCAGCGTACGGGTTAGGATTAGGGGACGTGTGAGCGTCAGAATTCGGGGAAGGGTTAGGGTTAGGGTTCGGGCTAGGGTTAGGGTTAGGGGACGGGGACGGTTTAGGGTCCAGGTGAGGGTACGACAACGCTTTAGGGTGAGCGTACGTGTGAGGGCGCGGGTTAATGTTAGCGTACGGGTTAGGATTAGGGGACGGGTGAGGGTAAGGCTTCGGGGAAGGATTAGGTTTAGGGTTAGGGTCGGGCTAGGTTTAGGGTTAGGGGACGGGGACAGTTTAGGGTCCAGGTGAGGGTACAATAACGCTTTAGGGTGACCGTACCTGTGAGGGCGCAGGTTAGTGTTAGCGTTCGGAATAGGATTAGGGGACGGGTGAGTGTAAGGCTTCGGGGAAGGTTTAGGGTTAGGGTTCGGGCTAGGGTTAGGGTTAGGAGACGGGGACGGTTTAGGGTCCAGGTGAGAGTACGACAACGCTTTAGGGTGAGCGTACGTGTGAGGGCGCGTGTTAGTGTTAGCGTACGGATTAGGATTAGGGGACGGGTGCGGGTAAGGCTTCGAGGAAGGGTTACGTTTAGGGTTCGGGCTAGGGTTAGGGTTAGGGGACGGGGACGGTTTAGGGTCCAGGTTAGTGTACGACAGCGCTTTAGGGTGAGTGTACGTGTGAGGGCCCGGGTTAGTGTTAGCGTACGAGTTAGGAATTGGGGACGGGTGAGGGTAAGGCTTCGGGGAAGGGTTAGGGTTAGGTGTCGGGCTAGGTTTAGGGTTAGGGGACGGGGACGATTTAGGGTCCAGTTGAGGGTACTACAACGCTTTAGGGTGAGCGTACGTGTGAGGGCACGTGTTAGTGTTAGCGTACGGGTTAGGATTAGGGGACAGGTGAGGGTAAGGCTTCGGGGAAGGGTTACGTTTAGGGTTCGGGCTAGGGTTAGGTTTAAGGGACGGGGACGGTTTAGGGTCCAGGTGCGGGTACGACAATGCTTTACGGTGAGCATAAGTGTTAGGGCGCAGTTTAGTGTTATCGTACGGGTTAGGCTTAGGGGACGGGTGAGGGTAAGGCTTCGGGGAAGTGTTAGGGTTAGGGTTCGGGCTAGGGTTAGGGAACGGGGACGTTTTAGGGTCCAGGTGAGGGTACGACAACGCTTTAGGGGCAGCGTACGTGTTAGGGCGCGGGTTAGTGTCACCGTACGGGTTAGGATTAGGGGACAGGTTAGGGTCAGGCTTTGGGGAAGGGTTAGGGTTAGGGTTCGGGCTAGGGTTAGGGGACAGGGACGGGGACGGTTTAGGGTCCAGGTGAGGGTACGACAACGCTTTAGGGGGAGCGTACGTGTGAGGGCGCGGGTTAGTGTCAGCGTACGGGTTAGGATTAGGGGACGGGTGAGGGTCAGGCTTCGGGGAAGGTTTAGGGTTAGGGTTCGGGCTAGGATTAGGGTTAGGGGACGGGGACGGTTTAGGGTCCAGGTGAGGGTACGACAACGCTTTAGGGTGAGTGTACGTATGAGGGCGCGGGTTAGTGTTAGCGTACGGGTTAGGATTAGGGGACAGGTGAGGGTAAGGCTTCGGGGAAGCGTTACGTTTAGGGTTCGGGCTAGGGTTAGGTTTAAGGGACGGGGACGGTTTAGGGTCCAGGTGCGGGTACGACAATGCTTTAGGGTGAGCATACGTGTTAGGGCGCAGTTTAGTGTTATCGTACGGGTTAGGATTAGGGGACGGATGAGGATAAGGCTTCGGGGAAGTGTTAGGGTTAGGGTTCGGGCTAGGGTTAGGGTTAGGGGACTTTGATGGTTTAGGGTCCAGGTGAGGGTACGACAACGCGTTAGGGTGAGCGTACGTGTGAGGGCGCGTGTTAGTGTTAGCGCACGTGTTAGGATTAGGTGACGGGTCAGCGTAAGGCTTCGGGGAAAGGTTAGGGCTAGGGTTCGGTTTAGGGTTAGGGGACGGGGTCAGGGACGGTTTAAGGTCCAGGTGAGGGTACGACAACGCTTTAGGGTGAGCGTACGTGTGAGGGCATGGGTTAGTGTTAGTGTACGTGTTAAGTTTAGGGGACGGGTGAGGGTAAGGCTTCGTGGAAGTGTTAGGGTTATGGTTCAGGCTAGGGTTAGGGTTAGGTGATGGGGACGGTTTAGGGTCCAGGTGAGAGTACGACAACGCTTTAGGGTGAGCATACGTGTTAGGGCGCAGTTTAGTGTTATCGTACGGGTTAGGTTTAGGGGACAGTTGAGGGTAAGGCTTCGGGGAAGTGTTAGGGTTAGGGTTCGGGCTAGGGTTAGGGTTAGGTGACGGGGACGGTTTAGGGTCCAGGTGAGGATACGACAACTCTTTACGGTGAGCGTTCGTGTCAGGGCGCGGGTTAATGTTAGCGTACGGGTTAGGATTAGGGGACGGGTGAGGGTAAGGCTTCGGGGAAGGATTAGGTTTAGGGTTAGGGTCGGGCTAGGGTTAAGGTTAGGGGACGGGGACAGTTTAGGGTCCAGGTGAGGGTACAATAACGCTTTAGGGTGAGCGTACCTGTGAGGGCGCAGGTTAGTGTTAGCGTTCGGCATAGGATTAGGGGACGGGTGAGTGTAAGGCTTCTGGGAAGGATTAGGGTTAGGGTTCGGGCTAGGGTTAGGGTTAGGTGACGGGGACGGTTTAGGGTCCAGGTGAGAGTACGACAACGCTTTAGGGTGAGCGTACGTGTGAAGGCGCATGTTAGTGTTAGCGTACGGATTAGGATTAGGGGACGGGTGCGGGTAAGGCTTCGAGGAAGGGTTACGTTTAGGGTTCGGGCTAGGGTTAGGGTTAGGGGACGGGGACGGTTTAGGGTCCAGGTTAGTGTACGAAAGCGCTTTAGGGTGAGTGTAAGTGTGAGGGCGCGGGTTAGTGTTAGCGTACGGGTTAGGAATTGGGGACGGGTGAGGGTAAGGCTTCGGGGAAGTGTTAGGGTTAGGTGTCGGGCTAGGTTTAGGGTTAGGGGACGGGGACGGTTTAGGGTCCAGGTGAGGGTACTACAACGATTTAGGGTGAGCGTACGTGCGAGGGCGCGGGTTAGTGTTAGCGTACGGGTTAGGATTAGGGGACAGGTGAGGGTAAGGCTTCGGGGAAGGGTTACGTTTAGGGTTCGGGCTAGGGTTAGGTGTAAGGGACGGGGACGGTTTAGGGTCCAGGTGCGGGTACGACAATGCTTTAGGGTGAGCATACGTGTTAGGGCGCAGTTTAGTGTTATCGTACGGGTTAGGCTTAGGGGACGGGTGAGGGTAAGGCTTCGGGGAAGTGTTAGGGTTAGGGTTCAGGCTAGGGTTAGGGTTAGGGAACAGGGACGTTTTAGGGTCCAGGTGAGGGTACGACAACGCTTTAGGGTGAGCGTTCGTGTGAGGGCGCGGGTTTGTGTTAGCGTGCGGGTTAGGATTAGGGGACGGATGAGGGTAAGGCTGCGGGGAAGTGTTAGGGTTAGGGTTCGGGCTAGGGTTAGTGTTAGGGGACGGGGACAGTTTAGGGTCCAGGTGAGGGTACGACAACGTTTTAGAATGAGTGTACGTGTGAGGGCACGGGTTAGTGTTAGCGTACCGGTTAGGTTTAGGGCACGGGTGAGGACAAGGCTTCGGGGAAGGGTTAGGGTTAGGGTTCGGGCTAGGGTTAGGGTTAGGGGACTGGGATGGTTTAGGGTCCAGGTGAGGGTACGACAACGCGTTAGGGTGAGCGTACGTGTGAGGGCGCGTGTTAGTTTTAGCGTACGGGTTAGGTTTAGGTGACGGGTGAGCGTAAGGCTTCGGGGAAAGGTTAGGGCTAGGGTTCGGGTTAGGGTTAGGGGACGGGGTTAGGGACGGTTTAAGGTCCAGGTGAGGGTACGACAACACTTTAGGGTGAGCGTACGTGTGAGGGCATGGGTTAGTGTTAGTGTACGTGTTAAGTTTAGGGGACGGGTGAGGGTAAGGCTTCGTGGAAGGCTTAGGGTTATGGTTCAGGCTAGGGTTAGGGTTAGGGGACGGGGACGGTTTAGGGTCGAGGTGAGGGTACGACAACGCTTTAGGGTGAGCGTACGTGTGAGGGCGCGGGTTAGTGTTAGCGTACGGGTTAGGTTTAGGGGACAGTTGAGGGTAAGGCTTCGGGGAAGTTTTAGGGTTAGGGTTCGGGCTAGGGATAGGGTTAGGTGACGGGGACGGTTTAGGGTCCAGGTGAGAGTACGACAACGCTTTAGGGTGAGCGTACGTGTGAGGGCGCGTGTTAGTGTTAGCGTACGGATTAGGATTAGGGGACGGGTGCGGGTAAGGCTTCGAGGAAGGGTTACGTTTAGGGTTCGGGCTAGGGTTAGGGTTAGGGGACGGGGACGGTTTAGGGTCCAGGTTAGGGTACGACAGCGCTTTAGGGTGAGTGTACGTGTGAGGGCGCAGGTTAGTGTTAGCGTTCGGGTTAGGAATTGGGGACGGGTGAGGGTAAGTCTTCGGGGAAGGGTTAGGGTTAGGTGTCGGGCTAGGTTTAGGGTTAGGGGACGGGGACGGTTTAGGCTCCAGGTGAGGGTACTACAACGCTTTAGGGTGAGCGTACGTGTGAGGGCGCGGGTTAGTGTTAGCGTACGGGTTAGGATTAGGGGACAGGTGAGGGTAAGGCTTCGGGGAAGGGTTACGTTTAGGGTTCGGGCTAGGGTTAGGTTTAAGGGACGGGGACGGTTTAGGGTCCAGGTGCGGGTACGACAATGCTTTAGGGTGAGCATACGTGTTAGGGCGCAGTTTAGTGTTATCGTACGGGTTAGGCTTAGGGGACGGGTGAGGGTAAGGCTTCGGGGAAGGGTTAGGGTTAGGGTTCAGGCTAGGGTTAGGGTTAGGGAACGGGGACGTTTTAGGGTCCAGGTGAGGGTACGACAACGCTTTAGGGTGAGCGTTCGTGTGAGGGCGCGGGTTTGTGTTAGCGTACGGGTTACGATTAGGGGACGGGTGAGGGTAAGGCTTCGGGGAAGTGTTAGGTTTAGGGTTCGGGCTAGGGTTAGGGTTAGGGGACGGGGACGGTTTAGGGTCCAGGTGAGGGTACGACAACACTTTAGGGTGAGCGTACGTGTGAGGGCATGGGTTAGGGTTAGCGTGCGGGTTAGGATTAGGGGACGGATGAGGGTAAGGCTTCGGGGAAGGTTTAGGGTTAGGGTTCGGGCTAGGGTTAGTGTTAGGGGACGGGGACAGTTTAGGTTCCAGGTGAGGGTACGACAACGTTTTAGAATGAGTGTACGTGTGAGGGCGCGGGTTAGTGTTAGCGTACCGGTTAGGTTTAGGGGACGGGTGAGGATAAGGCTTCGGGGAAGGGTTAGGGTTAGGGTTCGGGCTAGGGTTAGGGTTAGGGGACTGGGATGGTTTAGGGTCCAGGTGAGGGTACGACAACGCTTTAGGGTGAGCGTACGTGTGAGGGCGCGAGTTAGTGTTAGCGTACCGGTTAGGTTTAGGTGACGGGTGAGCATAAGGCTTCGGGGAAGGGTTAGGGTTAGGGTTCGGTTTAGGGGACGGGGACGGTTTAGGGTCCAGGTGAGGGAACGACAACGCTTTAGTGTGAGCGTACGTGTGCGGGCGCGTGTTAGTGTTAGCGTACGGGTTAGGATTAGGAGACGGGTGAGGGTAAGGCTTCGGGGAAGGGTTAGGGTTAGGGTTCGGGCTAGGGTTAGGGTGAGGCGACGGGGACGGTTTAGTGTCCAGGTGAGGGTACGACAACGCTTTAGGATGAGCGTACGTGTGAGGGCGCGGGTTAGTGTTAGCGTACGGGTTAGGTTTAGGAGACGGTTGATGGTAAGGCTTCGGGGAAGGGTTAGGATTAGGGTTCGGGCTAGGGTTAGGGTTAGGGGACGGGGACGGTTTAGGGTCCAGGTGAGGGTACGACAACGCTTTAGGGTGAGCGTACGTGTGAGGGAATGGGTTAGTGTTAGCGTACAGGTTAGGATTAGGGGTCGGGTGAGTGTAAGGCTTCGGGGAAGTGTTAGGGTTAGTGTTCGGGCTAGGGTTAGGGTTAGGGGACAGGGACGGTTTAGGGTCCAGGTGAGTGTACGACAATGCTTTAGGGTGAGCGTACGTGTGAGGGTGCAGGTTAGTGTTAGCGTACGGGTTACGATTTGGGGACGGGTGAGCGTAAGGCTTCGGGGAAAGGTTAGGGATAGGGTTCGGGCTAGGGTTAGGTTTAAGGTTAGGGGACGTTTTAGGGTGCAGGTGAGGGTACGACAACGCTTTAGGGTGAGCGTACGTGTGAGGGCACGGGTTAGTGTTAGCGTACGGGTTAGGATTAGGGGACGGGTGAGGGTCAGGCTTCGGGGAAGGGTTAGGGTTAGTGTTCGGGCTAGGGTTAGGGTTAGGGGACGGGGACGGTTTAGTGTCCAGGTGAGGGTACGACAACGCTTTAGGGGGAGCGTACGTGTGAGGGCGCGGGTTAGTGTCAGCGTACGGGTTAGGATTAGGGGACGGGTGAGGGTCAGGCTTCGGGGAAGGGTTAGGGTTAGGGTTCGGGCTAGGGTTAGGGTTAGGGGACGGGGACGGTTTAGGGTCCAGGTGAGGGTACGACAACGCTTTAGGGGGAGCGTACGTGTGAGGGCGCGGGTTAGTGTCAGCGTACGGGTTAGGATTAGGGGACGTGTGAGGGTCAGGCTTCGGGGAAGGATTAGGGTTAGGGTTCGGGCTAGGGTTAGGGTTAGGGGATGGGGACGGTTTAGGGTCCAGGTGAGGGTACGACAACGCTTTAGGGGGAGCGTACGTGTGAGGGCGCGGGTTAGTGTCAGCGTACGGGTTAGGATTAGGGGACGGGTGAGGGTAAGGCTTCGGGGAAGGATTACGTTTAGGGTTAGGGTCGGGCTAGGTTTAGGGTTAGGGGACGGGGACAGTTTAGGGTCCAGGTGAGGGTACAATAACGCTTTAGGGTGACCGTACCTGTGAGGGCGCAGGTTAGTGTTAGCGTTCGGAATAGGATTAGGGGACGGGTGAGTGTAAGGCTTCGGGGAAGGTTTAGGGTTAGGGTTCGGGCTAGGGTTAGGGTTAGGAGACGGGGACGGTTTAGGGTCCAGGTGAGAGTACGACAACGCTTTAGGGTGAGCGTACGTGTGAGGGCGCGTGTTAGTGTTAGCGTACGGATTAGGATTAGGGGACGGGTGCGGGTAAGGCTTCGAGGAAGGGTTACGTTTAGGGTTCGGGCTAGGGTTAGGGTTAGGGGACGGGGACGGTTTAGGGTCCAGGTTAGTGTACGACAGCGCTTTAGGGTGAGTGTACGTGTGAGGGCCCGGGTTAGTGTTAGCGTACGAGTTAGGAATTGGGGACGGGTGAGGGTAAGGCTTCGGGGAAGGGTTAGGGTTAGGTGTCGGGCTAGGTTTAGGGTTAGGGGATGGGGACTGTTTAGGGTCCAGTTGAGGGTACTACAACGCTTTAGGGTGAGCGTACGTGTGAGGGCACGTGTTAGTGTTAGCGTACGGGTTAGGATTAGGGGACAGGTGAGGGTAAGGCTTCGGGGAAGGGTTACGTTTAGGGTTCGGGCTAGGGTTAGGTTTAAGGGACGGGGACGGTTTAGGGTCCAGGTGCGGGTACGACAATGCTTTACGGTGAGCATAAGTGTTAGGGCGCAGTTTAGTGTTATCGTACGGGTTAGGCTTAGGGGACGGGTGAGGGTAAGGCTTCGGGGAAGTGTTAGGGTTAGGGTTCGGGCCAGGGTTAGGGTTAGGGGACTGGGATGGTTTAGGGTCCAGGTGAGGGTACGACAACGCTTTAGGGTGAGCGTTCGTGTGAGGGCGCGGGTTTGTGTTAGCGTACGGGTTACGATTAGGGGACGGGTGAGGGTAAGGCTTCGGGGAAGTGTTAGGTTTAGGGTTCGGGCTAGGGTTAGGGTTAGAGGACGGGGACGGTTTAGGGTCCAGGTGAGGGTACGACAACACTTTAGGGTGAGCGTACGTGTGAGGGCGTGGGTTAGTGTTAGCGTGCGGGTTAGGATTAGGGGACGGATGAGGGTAAGGCTTCGGGGAAAGATTAGGGTTAGGGTTCGGGCTAGGGTTAGTGTTAGGGGACGGGGACAGTTTAGGGTCCAGGTGAGGGTACTACAACGCTTTAGGGTGAGCGTACGTGTGAGGGCGCGGGTTAGTGTTAGCGTACGGGTTAGGATTAGGGGACAGGTGAGGGTAAGGCTTCGGGGAAGGGTTACGTTTAGGGTTCGGGCTAGGGTTAGGTTTAAGGGCCGGGGACGGTTTAGGGTCCAGGTGCGGGTACGACAATGCTTTAGGGTGAGCATACGTGTTAGGGCGCAGTTTAGTGTTATCGTACGGGTTAGGATTAGGGGACGGATGAGGATAAGGCTTCGGGGAAGTGTTAGGGTTAGGGTTCGGGCCAGGGTTAGGGTTAGGGGACTGGGATGGTTTAGGGTCTAGGTGAGGGTACGACAACGTGTTAGGGTGAGCGTACGTGTGAGGGCGCGTGTTAGTGTTAGCGTACGTGTTAGGATTAGGTGACGGGTCAGCGTAAGGCTTCGGGGAAAGGTTAGGGCTAGGGTTCGGGTTAGGGTTAGGGGACGGGGTCAGGGACGGTTTAAGGTCCAGGTGAGGGTACGACAACGCTTTAGGGTGAGCGTACGTGTGAGGGCATGGGTTAGTGTTAGTGTACGTGTTAAGTTTAGGGGACGGGTGAGGGTAAGGCTTCGTGGAAGGGTTAGGGTTATGGTTCAGGCTAGGGTTAGGGTTAGGGGACGGGGACGGTTTAGGGTCGAGGTGAGGGTACGACAACGCTTTAGGGTGAGCGTTCGTGTGAGGGCGCGGGTTTGTGTTAGCGTGCGGGTTAGGATTAGGGGACGGATGAGGGTAAGGCTGCGGGGAAGTGTTAGGGTTAGGGTTCGGGCTAGGGTTAGTGTTAGGGGACGGGGACAGTTTAGGGTCCAGGAGAGGGTACGACAACGTTTTAGAATGAGTGTACGTGTGAGGGCGCGGGTTAGTGTTAGCGTACCGGTTAGGTTTAGGGCACGGGTGAGGACAAGGCTTCGGGGAAGGGTTAGGGTTAGGGTTCGGGCTAGGGTTAGGGTTAGGGGACTGGGATGGTTTAGGGTCCAGGTGAGGGTACGACAACGCGTTATGGTGAGCGTACGTGTGAGGGCGCGTGTTAGTTTTAGCGTACGGGTTAGGTTTAGGTGACGGGTGAGCGTAAGGCTTCGGGGAAAGGTTAGGGCTAGGGTTCGGGTTAGGGTTAGGGGACGGGGTCAGGGACGGTTTAAGGTCCAGGTGAGGGTACGACAACGCTTTAGGGTGAGCGTACGTGTGAGGGCATGGGTTAGTGTTAGTGTACGTGTTAAGTTTAGGGGACGGGTGAGGGTAAGGCTTCGGGGAAGGATTAGGTTTAGGGTTAGGGTCGGGCTAGGTTTAGGGTTAGGGGACGGGGACAGTTTAGGGTCCAGGTGAGGGTACAATAACGCTTTAGGGTGACCGTACCTGTGAGGGCGCAGGTTAGTGTTAGCGTTCGGAATAGGATTAGGGGACGGGTGAGTGTAAGGCTTCGGGGAAGGTTTAGGGTTAGGGTTCGGGCTAGGGTTAGGGTTAGGAGACGGGGACGGTTTAGGGTCCAGGTGAGAGTACGACAACGCTTTAGGGTGAGCGTACGTGTGAGGGCGCGTGTTAGTGTTAGCGTACGGATTAGGATTAGGGGACGGGTGCGGGTAAGGCTTCGAGGAAGGGTTACGTTTAGGGTTCGGGCTAGGGTTAGGGTTAGGGGACGGGGACGGTTTAGGGTCCAGGTTAGTGTACGACAGCGCTTTAGGGTGAGTGTACGTGTGAGGGCCCGGGTTAGTGTTAGCGTACGAGTTAGGAATTGGGGACGGGTGAGGGTAAGGCTTCGGGGAAGGGTTAGGGTTAGGTGTCGGGCTAGGTTTAGGGTTAGGGGACGGGGACGATTTAGGGTCCAGTTGAGGGTACTACAACGCTTTAGGGTGAGCGTACGTGTGAGGGCACGTGTTAGTGTTAGCGTACGGGTTAGGATTAGGGGACAGGTGAGGGTAAGGCTTCGGGGAAGGGTTACGTTTAGGGTTCGGGCTAGGGTTAGGTTTAAGGGACGGGGACGGTTTAGGGTCCAGGTGCGGGTACGACAATGCTTTACGGTGAGCATAAGTGTTAGGGCGCAGTTTAGTGTTATCGTACGGGTTAGGCTTAGGGGACGGGTGAGGGTAAGGCTTCGGGGAAGTGTTAGGGTTAGGGTTCGGGCTAGGGTTAGGGAACGGGGACGTTTTAGGGTCCAGGTGAGGGTACGACAACGCTTTAGGGGCAGCGTACGTGTTAGGGCGCGGGTTAGTGTCACCGTACGGGTTAGGATTAGGGGACAGGTTAGGGTCAGGCTTTGGGGAAGGGTTAGGGTTAGGGTTCGGGCTAGGGTTAGGGGACAGGGACGGGGACGGTTTAGGGTCCAGGTGAGGGTACGACAACGCTTTAGGGGGAGCGTACGTGTGAGGGCGCGGGTTAGTGTCAGCGTACGGGTTAGGATTAGGGGACGGGTGAGGGTCAGGCTTCGGGGAAGGGTTAGGGTTAGGGTTCGGGCTAGGATTAGGGTTAGGGGACGGGGACGGTTTAGGGTCCAGGTGAGGGTACGACAACGCTTTAGGGTGAGTGTACGTATGAGGGCGCGGGTTAGTGTTAGCGTACGGGTTAGGATTAGGGGACAGGTGAGGGTAAGGCTTCGGGGAAGCGTTACGTTTAGGGTTCGGGCTAGGGTTAGGTTTAAGGGACGGGGACGGTTTAGGGTCCAGGTGCGGGTACGACAATGCTTTAGGGTGAGCATACGTGTTAGGGCGCAGTTTAGTGTTATCGTACGGGTTAGGATTAGGGGACGGATGAGGATAAGGCTTCGGGGAAGTGTTAGGGTTAGGGTTCGGGCTAGGGTTAGGGTTAGGGGACTTTGATGGTTTAGGGTCCAGGTGAGGGTACGACAACGCGTTAGGGTGAGCGTACGTGTGAGGGCGCGTGTTAGTGTTAGCGCACGTGTTAGGATTAGGTGACGGGTCAGCGTAAGGCTTCGGGGAAAGGTTAGGGCTAGGGTTCGGTTTAGGGTTAGGGGACGGGGTCAGGGACGGTTTAAGGTCCAGGTGAGGGTACGACAACGCTTTAGGGTGAGCGTACGTGTGAGGGCATGGGTTAGTGTTAGTGTACGTGTTAAGTTTAGGGGACGGGTGAGGGTAAGGCTTCGTGGAAGTGTTAGGGTTATGGTTCAGGCTAGGGTTAGGGTTAGGTGATGGGGACGGTTTAGGGTCCAGGTGAGAGTACGACAACGCTTTAGGGTGAGCATACGTGTTAGGGCGCAGTTTAGTG
This sequence comes from Globicephala melas, assembly GCF_963455315.2. Classification (NCBI taxonomy): domain Eukaryota; kingdom Metazoa; phylum Chordata; class Mammalia; order Artiodactyla; family Delphinidae; genus Globicephala; species Globicephala melas. The sequence continues at coordinate 755,654 of NW_027207296.1, read as the reverse complement.
TTATCGTACGGGTTAGGTTTAGGGGACAGTTGAGGGTAAGGCTTCGGGGAAGTGTTAGGGTTAGGGTTCGGGCTAGGGTTAGGGTTAGGTGACGGGGACGGTTTAGGGTCCAGGTGAGGATACGACAACTCTTTACGGTGAGCGTTCGTGTCAGGGCGCGGGTTAATGTTAGCGTACGGGTTAGGATTAGGGGACGGGTGAGGGTAAGGCTTCGGGGAAGGATTAGGTTTAGGGTTAGGGTCGGGCTAGGGTTAAGGTTAGGGGACGGGGACAGTTTAGGGTCCAGGTGAGGGTACAATAACGCTTTAGGGTGAGCGTACCTGTGAGGGCGCAGGTTAGTGTTAGCGTTCGGCATAGGATTAGGGGACGGGTGAGTGTAAGGCTTCTGGGAAGGATTAGGGTTAGGGTTCGGGCTAGGGTTAGGGTTAGGTGACGGGGACGGTTTAGGGTCCAGGTGAGAGTACGACAACGCTTTAGGGTGAGCGTACGTGTGAAGGCGCATGTTAGTGTTAGCGTACGGATTAGGATTAGGGGACGGGTGCGGGTAAGGCTTCGAGGAAGGGTTACGTTTAGGGTTCGGGCTAGGGTTAGGGTTAGGGGACGGGGACGGTTTAGGGTCCAGGTTAGTGTACGAAAGCGCTTTAGGGTGAGTGTAAGTGTGAGGGCGCGGGTTAGTGTTAGCGTACGGGTTAGGAATTGGGGACGGGTGAGGGTAAGGCTTCGGGGAAGTGTTAGGGTTAGGTGTCGGGCTAGGTTTAGGGTTAGGGGACGGGGACGGTTTAGGGTCCAGGTGAGGGTACTACAACGATTTAGGGTGAGCGTACGTGCGAGGGCGCGGGTTAGTGTTAGCGTACGGGTTAGGATTAGGGGACAGGTGAGGGTAAGGCTTCGGGGAAGGGTTACGTTTAGGGTTCGGGCTAGGGTTAGGTGTAAGGGACGGGGACGGTTTAGGGTCCAGGTGCGGGTACGACAATGCTTTAGGGTGAGCATACGTGTTAGGGCGCAGTTTAGTGTTATCGTACGGGTTAGGCTTAGGGGACGGGTGAGGGTAAGGCTTCGGGGAAGTGTTAGGGTTAGGGTTCAGGCTAGGGTTAGGGTTAGGGAACAGGGACGTTTTAGGGTCCAGGTGAGGGTACGACAACGCTTTAGGGTGAGCGTTCGTGTGAGGGCGCGGGTTTGTGTTAGCGTGCGGGTTAGGATTAGGGGACGGATGAGGGTAAGGCTGCGGGGAAGTGTTAGGGTTAGGGTTCGGGCTAGGGTTAGTGTTAGGGGACGGGGACAGTTTAGGGTCCAGGTGAGGGTACGACAACGTTTTAGAATGAGTGTACGTGTGAGGGCACGGGTTAGTGTTAGCGTACCGGTTAGGTTTAGGGCACGGGTGAGGACAAGGCTTCGGGGAAGGGTTAGGGTTAGGGTTCGGGCTAGGGTTAGGGTTAGGGGACTGGGATGGTTTAGGGTCCAGGTGAGGGTACGACAACGCGTTAGGGTGAGCGTACGTGTGAGGGCGCGTGTTAGTTTTAGCGTACGGGTTAGGTTTAGGTGACGGGTGAGCGTAAGGCTTCGGGGAAAGGTTAGGGCTAGGGTTCGGGTTAGGGTTAGGGGACGGGGTTAGGGACGGTTTAAGGTCCAGGTGAGGGTACGACAACACTTTAGGGTGAGCGTACGTGTGAGGGCATGGGTTAGTGTTAGTGTACGTGTTAAGTTTAGGGGACGGGTGAGGGTAAGGCTTCGTGGAAGGCTTAGGGTTATGGTTCAGGCTAGGGTTAGGGTTAGGGGACGGGGACGGTTTAGGGTCGAGGTGAGGGTACGACAACGCTTTAGGGTGAGCGTACGTGTGAGGGCGCGGGTTAGTGTTAGCGTACGGGTTAGGTTTAGGGGACAGTTGAGGGTAAGGCTTCGGGGAAGTTTTAGGGTTAGGGTTCGGGCTAGGGATAGGGTTAGGTGACGGGGACGGTTTAGGGTCCAGGTGAGAGTACGACAACGCTTTAGGGTGAGCGTACGTGTGAGGGCGCGTGTTAGTGTTAGCGTACGGATTAGGATTAGGGGACGGGTGCGGGTAAGGCTTCGAGGAAGGGTTACGTTTAGGGTTCGGGCTAGGGTTAGGGTTAGGGGACGGGGACGGTTTAGGGTCCAGGTTAGGGTACGACAGCGCTTTAGGGTGAGTGTACGTGTGAGGGCGCAGGTTAGTGTTAGCGTTCGGGTTAGGAATTGGGGACGGGTGAGGGTAAGTCTTCGGGGAAGGGTTAGGGTTAGGTGTCGGGCTAGGTTTAGGGTTAGGGGACGGGGACGGTTTAGGCTCCAGGTGAGGGTACTACAACGCTTTAGGGTGAGCGTACGTGTGAGGGCGCGGGTTAGTGTTAGCGTACGGGTTAGGATTAGGGGACAGGTGAGGGTAAGGCTTCGGGGAAGGGTTACGTTTAGGGTTCGGGCTAGGGTTAGGTTTAAGGGACGGGGACGGTTTAGGGTCCAGGTGCGGGTACGACAATGCTTTAGGGTGAGCATACGTGTTAGGGCGCAGTTTAGTGTTATCGTACGGGTTAGGCTTAGGGGACGGGTGAGGGTAAGGCTTCGGGGAAGGGTTAGGGTTAGGGTTCAGGCTAGGGTTAGGGTTAGGGAACGGGGACGTTTTAGGGTCCAGGTGAGGGTACGACAACGCTTTAGGGTGAGCGTTCGTGTGAGGGCGCGGGTTTGTGTTAGCGTACGGGTTACGATTAGGGGACGGGTGAGGGTAAGGCTTCGGGGAAGTGTTAGGTTTAGGGTTCGGGCTAGGGTTAGGGTTAGGGGACGGGGACGGTTTAGGGTCCAGGTGAGGGTACGACAACACTTTAGGGTGAGCGTACGTGTGAGGGCATGGGTTAGGGTTAGCGTGCGGGTTAGGATTAGGGGACGGATGAGGGTAAGGCTTCGGGGAAGGTTTAGGGTTAGGGTTCGGGCTAGGGTTAGTGTTAGGGGACGGGGACAGTTTAGGGTCCAGGTGAGGGTACGACAACGTTTTAGAATGAGTGTACGTGTGAGGGCGCGGGTTAGTGTTAGCGTACCGGTTAGGTTTAGGGGACGGGTGAGGATAAGGCTTCGGGGAAGGGTTAGGGTTAGGGTTCGGGCTAGGGTTAGGGTTAGGGGACTGGGATGGTTTAGGGTCCAGGTGAGGGTACGACAACGCTTTAGGGTGAGCGTACGTGTGAGGGCGCGAGTTAGTGTTAGCGTACCGGTTAGGTTTAGGTGACGGGTGAGCATAAGGCTTCGGGGAAGGGTTAGGGTTAGGGTTCGGTTTAGGGGACGGGGACGGTTTAGGGTCCAGGTGAGGGAACGACAACGCTTTAGTGTGAGCGTACGTGTGCGGGCGCGTGTTAGTGTTAGCGTACGGGTTAGGATTAGGAGACGGGTGAGGGTAAGGCTTCGGGGAAGGGTTAGGGTTAGGGTTCGGGCTAGGGTTAGGGTGAGGCGACGGGGACGGTTTAGTGTCCAGGTGAGGGTACGACAACGCTTTAGGATGAGCGTACGTGTGAGGGCGCGGGTTAGTGTTAGCGTACGGGTTAGGTTTAGGAGACGGTTGATGGTAAGGCTTCGGGGAAGGGTTAGGATTAGGGTTCGGGCTAGGGTTAGGGTTAGGGGACGGGGACGGTTTAGGGTCCAGGTGAGGGTACGACAACGCTTTAGGGTGAGCGTACGTGTGAGGGAATGGGTTAGTGTTAGCGTACAGGTTAGGATTAGGGGTCGGGTGAGTGTAAGGCTTCGGGGAAGTGTTAGGGTTAGTGTTCGGGCTAGGGTTAGGGTTAGGGGACAGGGACGGTTTAGGGTCCAGGTGAGTGTACGACAATGCTTTAGGGTGAGCGTACGTGTGAGGGTGCAGGTTAGTGTTAGCGTACGGGTTACGATTTGGGGACGGGTGAGCGTAAGGCTTCGGGGAAAGGTTAGGGATAGGGTTCGGGCTAGGGTTAGGTTTAAGGTTAGGGGACGTTTTAGGGTGCAGGTGAGGGTACGACAACGCTTTAGGGTGAGCGTACGTGTGAGGGCACGGGTTAGTGTTAGCGTACGGGTTAGGATTAGGGGACGGGTGAGGGTCAGGCTTCGGGGAAGGGTTAGGGTTAGTGTTCGGGCTAGGGTTAGGGTTAGGGGACGGGGACGGTTTAGTGTCCAGGTGAGGGTACGACAACGCTTTAGGGGGAGCGTACGTGTGAGGGCGCGGGTTAGTGTCAGCGTACGGGTTAGGATTAGGGGACGGGTGAGGGTCAGGCTTCGGGGAAGGGTTAGGGTTAGGGTTCGGGCTAGGGTTAGGGTTAGGGGACGGGGACGGTTTAGGGTCCAGGTGAGGGTACGACAACGCTTTAGGGGGAGCGTACGTGTGAGGGCGCGGGTTAGTGTCAGCGTACGGGTTAGGATTAGGGGACGTGTGAGGGTCAGGCTTCGGGGAAGGATTAGGGTTAGGGTTCGGGCTAGGGTTAGGGTTAGGGGATGGGGACGGTTTAGGGTCCAGGTGAGGGTACGACAACGCTTTAGGGGGAGCGTACGTGTGAGGGCGCGGGTTAGTGTCAGCGTACGGGTTAGGATTAGGGGACGGGTGAGGGTAAGGCTTCGGGGAAGGATTACGTTTAGGGTTAGGGTCGGGCTAGGTTTAGGGTTAGGGGACGGGGACAGTTTAGGGTCCAGGTGAGGGTACAATAACGCTTTAGGGTGACCGTACCTGTGAGGGCGCAGGTTAGTGTTAGCGTTCGGAATAGGATTAGGGGACGGGTGAGTGTAAGGCTTCGGGGAAGGTTTAGGGTTAGGGTTCGGGCTAGGGTTAGGGTTAGGAGACGGGGACGGTTTAGGGTCCAGGTGAGAGTACGACAACGCTTTAGGGTGAGCGTACGTGTGAGGGCGCGTGTTAGTGTTAGCGTACGGATTAGGATTAGGGGACGGGTGCGGGTAAGGCTTCGAGGAAGGGTTACGTTTAGGGTTCGGGCTAGGGTTAGGGTTAGGGGACGGGGACGGTTTAGGGTCCAGGTTAGTGTACGACAGCGCTTTAGGGTGAGTGTACGTGTGAGGGCCCGGGTTAGTGTTAGCGTACGAGTTAGGAATTGGGGACGGGTGAGGGTAAGGCTTCGGGGAAGGGTTAGGGTTAGGTGTCGGGCTAGGTTTAGGGTTAGGGGATGGGGACGGTTTAGGGTCCAGTTGAGGGTACTACAACGCTTTAGGGTGAGCGTACGTGTGAGGGCACGTGTTAGTGTTAGCGTACGGGTTAGGATTAGGGGACAGGTGAGGGTAAGGCTTCGGGGAAGGGTTACGTTTAGGGTTCGGGCTAGGGTTAGGTTTAAGGGACGGGGACGGTTTAGGGTCCAGGTGCGGGTACGACAATGCTTTACGGTGAGCATAAGTGTTAGGGCGCAGTTTAGTGTTATCGTACGGGTTAGGCTTAGGGGACGGGTGAGGGTAAGGCTTCGGGGAAGTGTTAGGGTTAGGGTTCGGGCCAGGGTTAGGGTTAGGGGACTGGGATGGTTTAGGGTCCAGGTGAGGGTACGACAACGCTTTAGGGTGAGCGTTCGTGTGAGGGCGCGGGTTTGTGTTAGCGTACGGGTTACGATTAGGGGACGGGTGAGGGTAAGGCTTCGGGGAAGTGTTAGGTTTAGGGTTCGGGCTAGGGTTAGGGTTAGAGGACGGGGACGGTTTAGGGTCCAGGTGAGGGTACGACAACACTTTAGGGTGAGCGTACGTGTGAGGGCGTGGGTTAGTGTTAGCGTGCGGGTTAGGATTAGGGGACGGATGAGGGTAAGGCTTCGGGGAAAGATTAGGGTTAGGGTTCGGGCTAGGGTTAGTGTTAGGGGACGGGGACAGTTTAGGGTCCAGGTGAGGGTACTACAACGCTTTAGGGTGAGCGTACGTGTGAGGGCGCGGGTTAGTGTTAGCGTACGGGTTAGGATTAGGGGACAGGTGAGGGTAAGGCTTCGGGGAAGGGTTACGTTTAGGGTTCGGGCTAGGGTTAGGTTTAAGGGCCGGGGACGGTTTAGGGTCCAGGTGCGGGTACGACAATGCTTTAGGGTGAGCATACGTGTTAGGGCGCAGTTTAGTGTTATCGTACGGGTTAGGATTAGGGGACGGATGAGGATAAGGCTTCGGGGAAGTGTTAGGGTTAGGGTTCGGGCCAGGGTTAGGGTTAGGGGACTGGGATGGTTTAGGGTCTAGGTGAGGGTACGACAACGTGTTAGGGTGAGCGTACGTGTGAGGGCGCGTGTTAGTGTTAGCGTACGTGTTAGGATTAGGTGACGGGTCAGCGTAAGGCTTCGGGGAAAGGTTAGGGCTAGGGTTCGGGTTAGGGTTAGGGGACGGGGTCAGGGACGGTTTAAGGTCCAGGTGAGGGTACGACAACGCTTTAGGGTGAGCGTACGTGTGAGGGCATGGGTTAGTGTTAGTGTACGTGTTAAGTTTAGGGGACGGGTGAGGGTAAGGCTTCGTGGAAGGGTTAGGGTTATGGTTCAGGCTAGGGTTAGGGTTAGGGGACGGGGACGGTTTAGGGTCGAGGTGAGGGTACGACAACGCTTTAGGGTGAGCGTTCGTGTGAGGGCGCGGGTTTGTGTTAGCGTGCGGGTTAGGATTAGGGGACGGATGAGGGTAAGGCTGCGGGGAAGTGTTAGGGTTAGGGTTCGGGCTAGGGTTAGTGTTAGGGGACGGGGACAGTTTAGGGTCCAGGAGAGGGTACGACAACGTTTTAGAATGAGTGTACGTGTGAGGGCGCGGGTTAGTGTTAGCGTACCGGTTAGGTTTAGGGCACGGGTGAGGACAAGGCTTCGGGGAAGGGTTAGGGTTAGGGTTCGGGCTAGGGTTAGGGTTAGGGGACTGGGATGGTTTAGGGTCCAGGTGAGGGTACGACAACGCGTTATGGTGAGCGTACGTGTGAGGGCGCGTGTTAGTTTTAGCGTACGGGTTAGGTTTAGGTGACGGGTGAGCGTAAGGCTTCGGGGAAAGGTTAGGGCTAGGGTTCGGGTTAGGGTTAGGGGACGGGGTCAGGGACGGTTTAAGGTCCAGGTGAGGGTACGACAACGCTTTAGGGTGAGCGTACGTGTGAGGGCATGGGTTAGTGTTAGTGTACGTGTTAAGTTTAGGGGACGGGTGAGGGTAAGGCTTCGTGGAAGGGTTAGGGTTATGGTTCAGGCTAGGGTTAGGGTTAGGGGACGGGGACGGTTTAGGGTCGAGGTGAGGGTACGACAACGCTTTAGGGTGAGCGTACGTGTGAGGGCGCGGGTTAGTGTTAGCGTACGGGTTAGGTTTAGGGGACAGTTGAGGGTAAGGCTTCGGGGAAGTTTTAGGGTTAGGGTTCGGGCTAGGGATAGGGTTAGGTGACGGGGACGGTTTAGGGTCCAGGTGAGAGTACGACAACGCTTTAGGGTGAGCGTACGTGTGAGGGCGCGTGTTAGTGTTAGCGAACGGATTAGGATTAGGGGACGGGTGCGGGTAAGGCTTCGAGGAAGGGTTACGTTTAGGGTTCGGGCTAGGGTTAGGGTTAGGGGACGGGGACGGTTTAGGGTCCAGGTTAGGGTACGACAGCGCTTTAGGGTGAGTGTACTTGTGAGGGCGCAGGTTAGTGTTAGCGTACGGGTTAGGAATTGGGGACGGGTGAGGGTAAGTCTTCGGGGAAGGGTTGGGGTTAGGTGTCGGGCTAGGTTTAGGGTTAGGGGACGGGGACGGTTTAGGCTCCAGGTGAGGGTACTACAACGCTTTAGGGTGAGCGTACGTGTGAGGGCGCGGATTAGTGTTAGCGTACGGGTTAGGATTAGGGGACAGGTGAGGGTAAGGCTTCGGGGAAGGGTTAGGGTTAGGGTTCAGGCTAGGGTTAGGGTTAGGGAACGGGGACGTTTTAGGGTCCAGGTGAGGGTACGACAACGCTTTAGGGTGAGCGTTCTTGTGAGGGCGCGGGTTTGTGTTAGCGTACGGGTTACGATTAGGGGACGGGTGAGGGTAAGGCTTCGGGGAAGTGTTAGGTTTAGGGTTCGGGCTAGGGTTAGGGTTAGGGGACGGGGACGGTTTAGGGTCCAGGTGAGGGTACGACAACACTTTAGGGTGAGCGTACGTGTGAGGGTGCAGGTTAGGGTTAGCGTACGGGTTACGATTTGGGGACGGGTGAGCGTAAGGCTTCGGGGAAAGGTTAGGGATAGGGTTCGGGCTAGGGTTAGGGTTAAGGTTAGGGGACGTTTTAGGGTGCAGGTGAGGGTACGACAACGCTTTAGGGTGAGCGTACGTGTGAGGGCACGGGTTAGTGTTAGCGTACGGGTTAGGATTAGGGGACGGGTGAGGGTCAGGCTTCGGGGAAGGGTTAGGGTTAGTGTTCGGGCTAGGGTTACGGTTAGGGGACGGGGACGGTTTAGTGTCCAGGTGAGGGTACGACAACGCTTTAGGGGGAGCGTACGTGTGAGGGCGCGGGTTAGTGTCAGCGTACGGGTTAGGATTAGGGGACGGGTGAGGGTCAGGCTTCGGGGAAGGGTTAGGGTTAGGGTTCGGGCTAGGGTTAGGGTTAGGGGACGGGGACGGTTTAGGGTCCAGGTGAGGGTACGACAACGCTTTAGGGGGAGCGTACGTGTGAGGGCGCGGGTTAGTGTCAGCGTACGGGTTAGGATTAGGGGTCGGGTGAGGGTCAGGCTTCGGGGAAGGGTTAGGGTTAGGGTTCGGGCTAGGGATAGGGTTAGGGGACGGGGACGGTTTAGGGTCCAGGTGAGGGTACGACAACGCTTTAGGGGGAGCGTACGTGTGAGGGAGCGGGTTAGTGTCAGCGTACGGGTTAGGATTAGGGGACGGGTGAGGGTCAGGCTTCGGGGAAGGGTTAGGGTTAGGGTTCGGGGTAGGGTTAGGGGACAGGGACGGGGACGGTTTAGGGTCCAGGTGAGGGTACGACAACGCTTTAGGGGGAGCATACGTGTGAGGGCGCGGGTTAGTGTCAGCGTACGGGTTAGGATTAGAGGACGGGTGAGGGTCAGGCTTCGGGGAAGGGTTAGGGTTAGGGTTCGGGCTAGGGTTAGGGGACGGGGACGGGGACGGTTTAGGGTCCAGGTGAGGATACGAAAACGCTTTAGGGGGAGCGTACGTGTGAGGGCGCGGCTTAGTGTCAGCGTACGGGTTAGGATTAGGGGACGGGTGAGGGTCAGGCTTCGGGGAAGGGTTAGGGTTAGGGTTCGGGTTAGGGTTAGGGGACGGGGACAGGGACGGTTTAGGGTCAAGGTGAGGGTACGACAACGCTTTAGGGTGAGCGTACGTGTGAGGGCGCGGGTTAGTGTCAGCGTACGGGTTAGGATTAGGGGACGGGTGAGGATCAGGCTTCGGGGAAGGGTTAGGTTTAGGGTTCGGGCTAGGGTTAGGGGACAGGGACGGGGACGGTTTAGGGTCCAGGTGAGGGTACGAAAACGCTTTAGGGGGAGCGTACGTGTGAGGGCGCGGGTTAGTGTCAGCGTACGGGTTAGGATTAGGGGACGGTTGAGGGTCAGGCTTCGGGGAAGGGTTAGGGTTAGGGTGCGGGCTAGGGTTAGGGGACAGGGACGGGGACGGTTTAGGGTCCAGGTGAGGGTACGAAAACGCTTTAGGGGGAGCGTACGTGTGAGGGCGCGGGTTAGTGTCAGCGTACGGGTTAGGATTAGGGGACGGGTGAGGGTCAGGCTTCGGGGAAGGGTTAGGGTTAGGGTTCGGGCTAGGGTTAGGGGACGGGGACGGGGACTGTTTAGGGTCCAGGTGAGGGTACGACAACGCTTTAGGGGGAGCGTACGTGTGAGGGCGCGGGTTAGTGTCAGCGTACGGGTTAGGATTAGGGGACGGGTGAGGGTCAAGCTTCGGGGAAGGGTTAGGGTTAGGGTTCGGGCTAGGGTTAGGTTTAGGGGACGGGGACGGTTTAGGGTCCAGGTGCGGGTACGACAACCCTTTAGGGGGAGCATACGTGTGAGGGCGCGGGTTAGTGTTAGCGTACGGGTTAGGATTAGGGGACGGGTGAGGGTCAGGCTTCTGGGAAGGGTTAGGGTTAGGGTTCGGGCTAGGGTTAGGGTTAGGGGACGGGGACGGTTTAGGGTCCAGGTGAGGGTACGACAACGCTTTAGGGGCAGCGTACGTGTTAGGGCGCGGGTTAGTGTCACCGTACGGGTTAGGATTAGAGGACAGGTTAGGGTCAGGCTTTGGGGAAGGGTTAGGGTTAGGGTTCGGGCTAGGGTTAGGGGACAGGGACGGGGACGGTTTAGGGTCCAGGTGAGGGTACGACAACGCTTTAGGGGGAGCGTACGTGTGAGGGCGCGGGTTAGTGTCAGCGTACGGGTTAGGATTAGGGGACGGGTGAGGGTCAGGCTTCGGGGAAGGGTTAGGGTTAGGGTTCGGGCTAGGGTTAGGGTTACGGGACGGGGACGGTTTAGGGTTCAGGTGAGGGTATGACAACGCTTTAGGGGGAGCGTACGTGTGAGGGCGCGGGTTAGTGTCAGCGTACGGGTTAGCATTAGGGGACGCGTGAGGGTCAGGCTTCGGGGAAGGGTTAGGGTTAGGGTTCGGGCTAGGGTTAGGGTTAGGGGACGGGGACGGTTTAGGGTCCAGGTGAGGGTACGACAACGCTTTAGGGGGAGCGTACGTGTGAGGGCGCGGGTTAGTGTCAGCGTACGGGTTAGCATTAGGGGACGGGTGAGGGTCAGGCTTCGGGGAAGGGTTAGGGTTAGGGTTCGGGCTAGGGTTAGGGTTAGGGGACGGGGACGGTTTAGGGTCCAGGTGAGAGTACGACAACCCTTTAGGGGGAGCGTACGTGTGAGGGCGCGGGTTAGTGTTAGCGTACGGGTTAGGATTAGGGGACGGGTGAGGGTCAGGCTTCTGGGAAGGGTTAGGGTTAGGGTTCGGGCTAGGGTTAGGGTTAGGGGACGGGGACGGTTTAGGGTCCAGGTGAGGGTACGACAACGCTTTAGGGGGAGCGTACGTGTTAGGGCGCGGGTTAGTGTCAGCGTACGGGTTAGGATTAGGGGACGGGTGAGGGTCAGGCTTCGGGGAAGGGTTAGGGTTAGGGTTCGGGCTAGGGTTAGGGGACAGGGACGGGGACGGTTTAGGGTCCAGGTGAGGGTACGACAACGCTTTAGGGGGAGCGTACGTGTGAGGGCGCGGGTTAGTGTCAGCGTACGGGTTAGGATTAGGGGACGGGTGAGTGTCAGGCTTCGGGGAAGGGTTAGGGTTAGGGTGCGGGCTAGGGTTAGGGGACAGGGACGGGGACTGTTTAGGGTCCAGGTGAGGGTACGACAACGCTTTAGGGGGAGCGTACGTGTGAGGGTGCGGGTTAGTGTCAGCGTACTGGTTAGGATTAGGGGACGGGTGAGGGTCAGGCTTCGGGGAAGGGTTAGGGATAGGGTTCGTGCTAGGGTTAGGGTTAGGGGATGGGGACGGTTTAGGGTCCAGGTGAGGGTACGACAACGCTTTAGGGGGAGCGTACGTGTGAGGGCGCGGGTTAGTGTCAGCGTACGGGTTAGGATTAGGGGACGGGTGAGGGTCAGGCTTCGGGGAAGGGTTAGGGTTAGGGTTCGGGCTAGGGTTAGGGTTAGGGGACGGGGACGGTTTAGGGTCCAGGTGAGGGTACGACAACGCTTTAGGGGGAGCGTACGTGTGAGGGCGCGGGTTACTGTCAGCGCACGGGTTAGGATTAGGGGACGGGTGAGGGTCAGGCTTCGGGGAAGGGTTAGGTTTAGGGTTCGGGCTAGGGTTAGGGTTAGGGGACGGGGACGGTTTAGGGTCCAGGTGAGGGTACGACAACGCTTTAGGGGGAGCGTACGTGTGAGGGCGCGGGTTAGTGTCAGCGTACGGGTTAGGATTAGGGGACGGGTGAGGGTCAGGCTTCGGGGAAGGGTTAGGGTTAGGGTTCGGGCTAGGGTTAGGGTTAGGGGACGGGGAGGGTTTAGGGTCCAGGTGGGGGTACGACAACGCTTTAGGGTGAGCGTACGTGTGAGGGCGCGGGTTAGTGTCAGCGTACGGCTTAGGATTAGGGGACGGGTGAGGGTAAGGCTTCGGGGAACGGTTAGGGTTAGGGTTCGGGCTAGGGTTAGGGTTAGGGGACGGGGACGGTTTAGGGTCCAGGTGAGGGTACGTCAACGCTTTAGGGGGAGCGTACGTGTGAGGGCGCGGGTTAGTGTCAGCGTACGGGTTAGGAGTAGGGTACGGGTGAGGGTCAGGCTTCGGGGAAATGTTAGGGTTAGGGTTCGGGCTAGGGTTAGGGTTAGGGGACGGGGACGGTTTAGCGTCCAGGTGAGGGTACGACAACGCTTTAGGGGGAGTGTACGTGTGAGGGCGCGGGTTAGTGTCAGCGTACGGGTTAGGATTAGGGGACGGGTGAGGGTCAGGCTTCAGGGAAGGGTTAGGGTTAGGGTTCGGGCTAGGGTTAGGGTTAGGGGACGGGGAGGGTTTAGGGTCCAGGTGGGGGTACGACAACGCTTTAGGGTGAGCGTACGTATGAGGGCGCGGGTTAGTGTTAGCGTACGGTTTAGGATTAGGGGACGGGTGAGGGTAAGGCTTCGGGGAAGGGTTAGTGTTAGAGTTCGGGCTAGGGTTAGGGTTAGGGGACGGGGACGCTTTAGGGTCCAGGTGAGGGCACGACAACGCTTTAGGGGGAGCGTACGTGTGAGGGCGCGGGTTAGTGTCAGCGTACGGGTTAGGAGTAGGGTACGGGTGAGGGTCAGGCTTCGGGGAAATGTTAGGGTTAGGGTTCGGGCTAGGGTTAGGGTTAGGGGACGGGGACGGTTAAGGGTCCAGGTGAGGGTACGACAACTCTTTAGGGGGAGCGTACGTGTGAGGGCGCGGGTTAGTGTCAGCGTACGGTTTAGCATTAGGGGACGGGTGAGGGTCAGGCTTCGGGGAAGGGTTAGGGTTAGGGTTCGGGCTAGGGTTAGGGTTAGGGGACCGGGACGGTTTAGGGTCCAGGTGCGGGTACGACAACGCTTTAGGTGGAGCGTACGTGTGAGGGCGCGGGTTAGTGTCAGCGTACGGGTTAGGATTAGGGGACGGGTGAGGGTCAGGCTTCGGGGAAGGGTTAGGGTTAGGGTTCGGGCTAGGGTTAGGGTTAGGGGACGGGGACGGTTTAGGGTCCAGGTGAGGGTACGACAACGCTTTAGGGGGAGCGTACGTGTGAGGGCGCGGGTTAGTGTCAGCGTACGGGTTAGGATTAGGGGACGGGTGAGCGTCAGGCTTCGGGGAAGGGTTAGGGTTAGGGTTCGGGCTAGGGTTAGGGTTAGGGGACGGGGACGGTTTAGGGTCCAGGTGAGGGTACGACAACGCTTTAGGGGGAGCGTACGTGTGAGGGCGCGGGTTAGTGTCAGCGTACGGGTTAGGATTAGGGGACGGGTGAGGGTCAGGCTTCGGGGAAAGGTTAGGGTTAGGGTTCGGGCTAGGGTTAGGGTTAGGGGATGGGGATGGTTTAGGGTCCAGGTGAGGGTACGACAACGCTTTAGGGGGAGCGTACGTGTGAGGGCGCGGGTTAGTGTCAGCGTACGGGTTAGGATTAGGGGACGGGTGAGGGTCAGGCTTCGGGGAAGGGTTAGGGTTAGGGTTCGGGCTAGGGTTAGGGTTAGGGGACCGGGACGGTTTAGGGTCCAGGTGAGGGTACGACAACGCTTTAGGTGGAGCGTACGTGTGAGGGCGCGGGTTAGTGTCAGCGTACGTGTTAGGATTAGGGGACGGGTGAGGGTCAGGCTTCGGGGAAGGGTTAGGGTTAGGGTTCGGGCTAGGGTTAGGGTTAGGGGACCGGGACGGTTTAGGGTCCAGGTGAGGGTACGACAACGCTTTAGGGGGAGTGTACGTGTGAGGGCGCGGGTTAGTGTCAGCGTACGGGTTAGGATTAGGGGACGGGTGAGCGTCAGGCTTCGGGGAAGGGTTAGGGTTAGGGTTCGGGCTAGGGTTAGGGTTAGGGGACGGGGACGGTTTAGGGTCCAGGTGAGGGTACGACAACGCTTTAGGGGGAGCGTACGTGTGAGGGCGCGGGTTAGTGTCAGCGTACGGGTTAGGATTAGGGGACGGGTGAGGGTCAGGCTTCGGGGAAGGGTTAGGGTTAGGGTTCGGGCTAGGGTTAGGGTTAGGGGACGGGGACGGTTTAGGGTCCAGGTGAGGGTACGACAACGCTTTAGGGGGAGCGTACGTGTGAGGGCGCGGGTTAGTGTCAGCGTACGGGTTAGGATTAGGGGACGGGTGAGGGTCAGGCTTCGGGGAAGTGTTAGGGTTAGGGTTCGGGCTAGGGTTAGGGTTAGGGGACGGGGACGGTTTAGGGTCCAGGTGAGGGTACGACAACGCTTTAGGGGGAGCGTACGTGTGAGGGCGCGGGTTAGTGTCAGCGTACGGGTTAGGATTAGGGGACGGGTGAGGGTCAGGCTTCGAGGAAGGGTTAGGGTTAGGGTTCGGGCTAGGGTTAGGGTTAGGGGACGGGGACGGTTTAGGGTCCAGGTGAGGGTACGACAACGCTTTAGGGGGAGCGTACGTGTGAGGGCGTGGGTTAGTGTCAGCGTACGGGTTAGGATTAGGGGACGGGTGAGGGTCAGGCTTCGGGGAAGGGTTAGGGTTAGGGTTCGGGCTAGGGTTAGGGTTAGGGGATGGGGACGGTTTAGGGTCCAGGTGAGGGTACGACAACGCTTTAGGGGGAGCGTACGTGTGAGGGCGCGGGTTAGTGTCAGCGTACGGGTTAGGATTAGGGGACGGGTGAGGGTCAGGCTTCGGGGAAGGGTTAGGGTTAGGGTTCGGGCTAGGGTTAGGGTTAGGGGACGGGGACGGTTTAGGGTCCAGGTGAGGGTACGACAACGCTTTAGGGGGAGTGTACGTGTGAGGGCGCGGGTTACTGTCAGCGCACGTGTTAGGATTAGGGGACGAGTGAGGGTCAGGCTTCGGGGAAGGTTTAGGGTTAGGGTTCGGGCTAGGGTTAGGGTTAGGGGATGGGGACGGTTTAGGGTCCAGGTGAGGGTACGACAACGCTTTAGGGGGAGCGTACGTGTGAGGGCGCGGGTTAGTGTCAGCGTACGGGTTAGGATTAGGGGACGGGTGAGGGTCAGGCTTCGGGGAAGGGTTAGGTTTAGGGTTCGGGCTAGGGTTAGGGTTAGGGGACGGGGACGGTTTAGGGTCCAGGTGAGGGTACGACAACGCTTTAGGGGGAGCGTACGTGTGAGGGCGCGGGTTAGTGTCAGCGTACGGGTTAGGATTAGGGGACGGGTGAGGGTCAGGCTTCGGGGAAGGGTTAGGGTTAGGGTTCGGGCTAGGGTTAGGGTTAGAGGACGGGGACGGTTTAGGGTCCAGGTGAGGGTACGACAACGCTTTAGGGGGAGCGTACGTGTGAGGGCGCGTGTTAGTGTCAGCGTACGGGTTAGGATTAGGGGACGGGTGAGGGTCAGGCTTCGGGGAAGGGTTAGGGTAGGGTTCGGGCTAGGGTTAGGGTTAGGGGACGGGGACGGTTTAGGGTCCAGGTGAGGGTACGACAACGCTTTAGGGGGAGCGTACGTGTGAGGGCGTGGGTTAGTGTCAGCGTACGGGTTAGGATTAGGGGACGGGTGAGGGTCAGGCTTCGGGGAAGGGTTAGGGTTAGGGTTCGGGCTAGGGTTAGGGGACGGGGACGGGGACGGTTTAGGGTCCAGGTGAGGGTACGACAACGCTTTAGGGGGAGCGTACGTGTGAGGGTGCGGGTTAGTGTCAGCGTACGGGTTAGGATTAGGGGACGGGTGAGGGTCAGGCTTCGGGGAAGGGTTAGGGTTAGGGTTCGTGCTAGGGTTAGGGTTAGGGGATGGGGACGGTTTAGGGTCCAGGTGAGGGTACGACAACGCTTTAGGGGGAGCGTACGTGTGAGGGCGCGGGTTAGTGTCAGCGTACGGGTTAGGATTAGGGGACGGGTGAGGGTCAGGCTTCGGGGAAGGGTTAGGGTTAGGGTTCGGGCTAGGGTTAGGGTTAGGGGACGGGGACGGTTTAGGGTCCAGGTGAGGGTACGACAACGCTTTAGGGGGAGCGTACGTGTGAGGGCGCGGGTTACTGTCAGCGCACGGGTTAGGATTAGGGGACGGGTGAGGGTCAGGCTTCGGGGAAGGGTTAGGTTTAGGGTTCGGGCTAGGGTTAGGGTTAGGGGACGGGGACGGTTTAGGGTCCAGGTGAGGGTACGACAACGCTTTAGGGGGAGCGTACTTGTGAGGGCGCGGGTTAGTGTCAGCGTACGGGTTAGGATTAGGGGACGGGTGAGGGTCAGGCTTCGGGGAAGGGTTAGGGTTAGGGTTCGGGCTAGGGTTAGGGATAGGGGATGGGGAGGGTTTAGGGTCCAGGTGGGGGTACGACTACGCTTTAGGGTGAGCATACGTGTGAGGGCGCGGGTTAGTGTCAGCGTACGGGTTAGGATTAGGGGACGGGTGAGGGTAAGGCTTCGGGGAAGGGTTAGGGTTAGGGTTCGGGCTAGGGTTAGGGTTAGGGGACGGGGACGGTTTAGGGTCCAGGTGAGGGTACGACAACGCTTTAGGGGGAGCGTACGTGTGAGGGCGCGGGTTAGTGTCAGCGTACGGGTTAGGATTACGGGACGGGTGAGGGTCAGGCTTCGGGGAAGGTTTAGGGTTAGGGTTCGGGCTAGGGTTAGGGTTAGGGGACGGGGACGGTTTAGGGTCCAGGTCGGGGTACGACAACGCTTTAGGGTGAGTGTACTATGAGGGCGCGGTTTAGTGTTAGCATACGGTTTAGGATTAGGGGACGGGTGAGGGTAAGGCTTCGGGGAAGGGTTAGTGTTAGAGTTCGGGCTAGGGTTAGGGTTAGGGGACGGGGACGGTTTAGGGTCCAGGTGAGGGCACGACAACGCTTTAGGGGGAGCGTACGTGTGAGGGCGCGGGTTAGTGTCAGCGTACGGGTTAGGAGTAGGGTACGGGTGAGGGTCAGGCTTCGGGGAAATGTTAGGGTTAGGGTTCGGGCTAGGGTTAGGGTTAGGGGACGGGGACGGTTTAGGGTCCAGGTGAGGGTACGACAACGCTTTAGGGGGAGCGTACGTGTGAGGGCGCGGGTTAGTGTCAGCGTACGGGTTAGTATTAGGGGACGGGTGAGGGTCAGGCTTCGGGGAAGGGTTAGGGTTAGGGTTCGGGCTAGGGTTAGGGTTAGGGGACGGGGACGGTTTAGGGTCCAGGTGAGGGTACGACAACGCTTTAGGGGGAGCGTACGTGTGAGGGCGCGGGTTAGTGTCAGCGTACGGGTTAGGATTAGGGGACGGGTGAGGGTCAGGCTTCGGGGAAGGGTTAGGGTTAGGGTTCGGGCTAGGGTTAGGGTTAGGGGACGGGGACAGTTTAGGGTCCAGGTGAGGGTACGACAACGCTTTAGGGGGAGCGTACGTGTGAGGGCACGGGTTAGTGTCAGCGTACGGGTTAGGATTAGGGGACGGGTGAGGGTCAGGCTTCGGGGAAGGGTTAGGGTTAGGGTTCCGGCTAGGGTTAGGGTTAGGGGACGGGGACGGTTTAGGGTCCATGTGAGGGTACGACAACGCTTTAGAGGGAGCGTACGTGTGAGGGCGCGGGTTAGTGTCAGCGTACGGGTTAGGATTAGGGGACGGGTGAGGGTCAGGCTTCGGGGAAGGGTTAGGGTTAGGGTTCGGGCTAGGTTTAGGGTTAGGGGACGGGGACGGTTTAGGGTCCAGGTGAGGGTACGACAACGCTTTAGGGGGAGCGTACGTGTGAGGGCGGGGGTTAGTGTCAGATTACGGGTTAGGATTAGGGGACGGGTGAGGGTAAGGCTTCGGGGAAGGGTTAGGGTTAGGGTTCGGGCTAGGGTTAGGGTTAGGGGACGGGGACGGTTTAGGGTCCAGGTGAGTGTACGACAACGCTTTAGGGGGAGCGTACGTGTGAGGGCGCGGGTTAGAGTCAGCGTACGGGTTAGGAGTAGGGGACGGGTGAGGGTCAGGCTTCGGGGAAGGGTTAGGGTTAGGGTTCGGGCTAGGGTTAGGGTTAGGGGACGGGGACGGTTTAGGGTCCAGGTGAGGGTACGACAACGCTTTAGGGGGAGCGTACGTGTGAGGGCGCGGGTTAGTGTCAGCGTACGGGTTAGGATTAGGGGACGGGTGAGGGTCAGGCTTCGGGGAAGGGTTAGGGTTAGGGTTCGGGCTAGGTTTTGGATTAGGGGACGGGGACGGTTTAGGGTCCAGGTGAGGGTACGACAACGCTTTAGGGGGAGCGTACGTGTGAGGGCGCGGGTTAGTGTCAGCGTACGGGTTAGGGTTAGGGGACGGGTGAGCGTCAGGCTTCGGGGAAGGGTTAGGGTTAGGGTTCGGGCTAGGGTTAGGGTTCGGGGACGGGGACGGTTTAGGTTCCAGGTGAGGGTACGACAACGCTTTAGGGGGAGTGTACGTGTGAGGGCGCGGGTTAGTGTCAGCGTACGGGTTAGGATTAGGGGACGGGTGAGGGTCAGGCTTCGGGGAAGGGTTAGGGTTAGGGTTCGGGCTAGGGTTAAGGTTAGGGGACAGGGACGGTTTAGGGTCCAGGTGACGGTACGACAACGCTTTAGGGGGAGCGTACGTGTGAGGGCGCGTATTAGTGTTAGCGTACGGGTTAGGATTAGGGGACGGTTGAGCGTAAGGCTTCGGGGAAAGGTTAGGGTTAGGGTTCGGGTTAGGGTTAGGGGACGGGGACGGGGACGGTTAACGGTCCTGGTGAGGGTACGACAATGCTCTACGGTGAGCCTACGTGTGAGGGCGTGGGTTAGTGTTAGCGTACGGGTTAGGATTAGCGGACGGGTGAGAGTAAGGCCTCAGGGAAGGGTTAGGGTTAGGGTTCGGGCTAGGGTTAGGGTTAGGGGACGGGGAAGGTTTAGGGTCCAGGTGAGGGTACGACAATGCTTTATGGTGAGCGTACGTGTGAGGGCGTGGCTTAATGTCACCGTACGCGTTAGGATTAGGGGACGGGTCAGGGTAAGGCTTCGGGGAAGGGTTAGGGTTAGGTTTCGGGCTAGGGTTAGGATTAGGGGACGGGGACGGTTTAGGGTCCAGGTGAAGGTACGACAATGCTTTAGGGTGAGCGTAAGTGTGAGACCGCGGTTTAGTGTTAGCCTACGGGTTAGGATTAGGGGACGGGTGAGGGTAAGGCTTCGGGGAAGGGTTAGGTTTACGGTTCGGGATAGGGTTAGGGTTAGGGGACGGGGACAGTTTAGCGTCCAGGTGAGGGTACGACAACGCTTTAGCGTGAGTGTACGTGTGAGGGCATGGGTTAGTGTCAGCGTACGGGTTAGGATTAGGGGACGGGTGAGTGTCAGGCTTCGGGGAAGGGTTAGGGTTAGGGTTCGGGCTAGGGTTAGGGTTAGGGGACGGGGACGGTTTAAGGTCCAGGTGAGGGTACGACAACGCTTTAGGGGAAGCGTACGTGTGAGGGCGCGGGTTAGTGTCAGCGTACGGGTTAGGAGTAGGGGACGGGTGAGGGTCAGGCTTCGGGGAAGGGTTAGGGTTAGGGTTCGGGCTAGGGTTAGGGTTAGGGGACGGGGACGGTTTAGGGTCCAGGTGAGGGTACGACAACGCTTTAGGGGGAGCGTACGTGTGAGGGCGCGGGTTAGTGTCAGCGTACGGGTTAGGATTAGGGGACGGGTGAGGGTCAGGCTTCGGGGAAGGGTTAGGGTTAGGGTTCGGGCTAGGGTTAGGGTTAGGGGACGGGGACGGTTTAGGGTCCAGGTGAGGGTACGACAACGCTTTAGGGGGAGCGTACGTGTGAGGGCGCGGGTTAGTGTCAGCGTACGGGTTAGGATTAGGGGACGGGTGAGCGTCAGGCTTCGGGGAAGGGTTAGGGTTAGGGTTCGGGCTAGGGTTAGGGTTAGGGGACGGGGACGGTTTAGGGTCCAGGTGAGGGTACGACAACGCTTTAGGGGGAGCGTACGTGTGAGGGCGCGGGTTAGTGTCAGCGTACGGGTTAGGATTAGGGGACGGGTGAGGGTCAGGCTTCGGGGAAGGGTTAGGGTTAGGGTTCGGGCTAGGGTTAGGGTTAGGGGACGGGGACGGTTTAGGGTCCAGGTGAGGGTACGACAACGCTTTAGGGGGAGCGTACGTGTGAGGGCGCGGGTTACTGTCAGCGTACGGGTTAGGATTAGGGGACTTGTGAGCGTCAGGCTTCGGGGAAGGGTTAGGGTTAGGGTTCGGGCTAGGGTTAGGGTTAGGGGACGGGGACGGTTTAGGGTGCAGGTGAGGGTACGACAACGCTTTAGGGGGAGCGTACGTGTGAGGGCGCGGGTTAGTGTCAGCGTACGGGTTAGGATTAGGGGACGGGTGAGGGTCAGGCTTCGGGGAAGGGTTAGGGTTAGGGTTCGGGCTAGGGTTAGGGTTAGGGGACGGGGACGGTTTAGGGTCCAGGTGAGGGTACGACAACGCTTTAGGGGGAGCGTACGTGTGAGGGCGCGGGTTAGTGTCAGCGTACGGGTTAGGATTAGGGGACGGGTGAGGGTCAGGCTTCGGGGAAGGGTTAGGGTTAGGGTTCGGGCTAGGGTTAGGGTTAGGGGACGGGGACGGTTTAGGGTCCAGGTGAGGGTACGACAACGCTTTAGGGGGAGCGTACGTGTGAGGGCGCGGGTTAGTGTCAGCGTACGGGTTAGGATTAGGGGACGGGTGAGCGTCAGGCTTCGGGGAAGGGTTAGGGTTAGGGTTCGGGCTAGGGTTAGGGTTAGGGGACGGGGACGGTTTAGGGTCCAGGTGAGGGTACGACAACGCTTTAGGGGGAGCGTACGTGTGAGGGCGCGGGTTAGTGTCAGCGTACGGGTTAGGATTAGGGGACGGGTGAGGGTCAGGCTTCGGGGAAGGGTTAGGGTTAGGGTTCGGGCTAGGGTTAGGGTTAGGGGACGGGGACGGTTTAGGGTCCAGGTGAGGGTACGACAACGCTTTAGGGGGAGCGTACGTGTGAGGGCGCGGGTTAGTGTCAGCGTACGGGTTAGGATTAGGGGACTTGTGAGCGTCAGGCTTCGGGGAAGGGTTAGGGTTAGGGTTCGGGCTAGGGTTAGGGTTAGGGGACGGGGACGGTTTAGGGTCCAGGTGAGGGTACGACAACGCTTTAGGGGGAGCGTACGTGTGAGGGCGCGGGTTAGTGTCAGCGTACGGGTTAGGATTAGGGGACGGGTGAGGGTCAGGCTTCGGGGAAGGGTTAGGGTTAGGGTTCGGGCTAGGGTTAGGGTTAGGGGACGGGGACGGTTTAGGGTCCAGGTGAGGGTACGACAACGCTTTACGGGGAGCGTACGTGTGAGGGCGCGGATTAGTGTCAGCGTACGGGTTAGGATTAGGGGACGGGTGAGGGTCAGGCTTCGGGGAAGGGTTAGGGTTAGGGTTCGGGCTAGGGTTAGGGTTAGGGGACGGGGACGGTTTAGGGTCCAGGTGAGGGTACGACAACGCTTTAGGGGGAGCGTACGTGTGAGGGTGCGGGTTAGTGTCAGCGTACGGGTTAGGATTAGGGGACGGGTGAGGGTAAGGCTTCGGGGAAGGGTTAGGGTTAGGGTTCGGGCTAGGGTTAGGGTTAGGGGACGGGGACGGTTTAGGGTCCAGGTGAGGGTACGACAACGCTTTAGGGGGAGCGTACGTGTGAGGGCGCGGGTTAGTGTCAGCGTACGGGTTAGGATTAGGGGACGGGTGAGGGTAAGGCTTCGGGGAAGGGTTAGGGTTAGGGTTCGGGCTAGGGTTAGGGTTAGGGGACGGGGACGGTTTAGGGTCCAGGTGAGGGTACGACAACGCTTTAGGGGGAGCGTACGTGTGAGGGCGCGGGTTAGTGTCAGCGTACGGGTTAGGATTAGGGGACGGGTGAGGGTCAGGCTTCGGGGAAGGGTTAGGGTTAGGGTTCGGGCTAGGGTTAGGGTTAGGGGACGGGGAGGGTTTAGGGTCCAGGTGGGGGTACGACAACGCTTTAGGGTGAGCGTACGTATGAGGGCGCGGTAGAGTGTTAGCGTACGGTTTAGGATTAGGGGACGGGTGAGGGTAAGGCATCGCGGAAGGGTTAGCGTTAGGGTTCGGTCTAGGGTTAGGGTTAGGGGACGGGGACGGTTTAGGGTCCAGGTGAGGGCACGACAACGCTTTAGGGTGAGCGTACGTGTGAGGGCGCGGGTTAGTGTTAGTGTACGGGTTAGGATTAGGGGACGTGTGAGCGTAAGGCTTCGGGGAAAGGTTAGGTTTAGGGTTCGGGTTAGGGTTAGGGGACGGGGACGGGGACGGTTTAGGGTCCAGGTGAGGGTACGACAACGCTTTAGGGTGAGAGTACGTGTGAGGGCGCGGGTTAGTGTTAGCTTACGGGTTAGGATTAGGGGACGGGTGAGTGTAAGGTTTCGGCGAAATGTTAGGGTTGGGGTTCGGGCTGGGGTTCAGGCTAGGATTAGGGTTAGGGGACGGGGACGGATTAGGGTCCAGGTGAGGGTACGACAACGCTTTACGGTGAGCGTACGTGTGAGGACACGGGTTAGTGTTAGCGTACGGGTTAGGATTAGCGGATGGGTGAGGGTAAGGCATCGGGGAAGGGTTAGGTTTAGGGGTCGGGTTAGGGCTAGGGTTAGGGGACGGGGACGGTTTAGGGTCCAGGTGAGGGTACGACAACGCTTTAGTGTGAGAGTATGTGTGAGGGCGCGGGTTACTGTTAGCGTACGGGATAGGAATTGGGGACGGGTGAGGGTAAGGCTTCGGGGAAGTGTTAGGGTTAGGGTTCGGGCTAGGGTTAGGGTTAGGGGACGTTTTAGGGTCCACGTGAGTGTACGACAACGCTTTAGGGTGAGCGTACGTGTGAGGGCACGGGTTAGTGTTAGCGTACGGGTTAGGATTAGGTGACGGGGGAAGGTAAGGCTTCTGGGAAGGGTTAGGGTTAGGGTTCGGGCTAGGGTTAGGGTTAGGCGACGGGGACGGTTTAGGGTCCAGGTGAGGGTACGACAACGCTTTAGGGTGAGCATATGTGTGAGGGTGCGGGTTAGTGTTAGCGTATGGGTTAGGATTAGGGGACGGGGGAGGGTAAGGCTTCAGGGAAGGGTTAGGGTTAGGGTTCGGGCTAGGGTTAGGTTTAGGGGACGGGGACGGTTTAGTGTCCAGTTGAGTGTACGACAACGCTTTAGGATGAGCGTACGTGTGAGGGTGCAGGTTAGTGTTAGCGTACGGGTTACGATTAGGGGACGGGTGAGTGTAAGGCTTCGGGGAAGGGTTAGGGTTAGGGTTCGGGCTAGGGTTAGGGTTAGGGGATGGGGACGCTTTAGGGTCCAGGTAGGGTAGGACAACGCTTTAGGGTGAGAGTACGTGTGAGGGCGCGGGTTAGTGTTAGCTTACGGGTTAGGATTAGGGAACGGGTGAGTGTAAGGCTTCGGCGAAGTGTTAGGGTTGGGGTTCTGGCTGGGGTTCGGGCTAGGATTAGGGTTAGGGGACGGGAACGGTTTAGGGTCCAGGTGAGGGTACGACAACGCTTTAGGGTGAGCGTACGTGTGAGGACACGGGTTAGTGTTAGCGTACGGGTTAGGATTAGCGGACAGGTGAGGGTTAGGCTTCGGGGAAGAGTTAGGTTTAGGGTTCGGGCTAGGGTTAGGGTTAGGGGACGGGGACAGTTTAGGGTCCAGGTGAGTGTATGACAATGCTTTAGGGTGAGCGTACGTGTGAGGGCGCGGGTTAGTGTTAGCGTACGGGTTAGGATTAGGGGACGTGTGAGGGTAAGGCTTCGGGGAAGGGTTAGGATTAGGGTTCGGGCTAGGGTTAGGGTTAGGGGACGGGGACGGTTTAGGGTCCAGGTGAGGATACGACAACTCTTTACGGTGAGCGTTCGTGTGAGGGCGCGGGTTAATGTTAGCGTACGGGTTAGGATTAGGGGACGGGTGAGGGTAAGGCTTCGGGGAAGGATTAGGTTTAGGGTTAGGGTCGGGCTAGGTTTAGGGTTAGGGGACGGGGACAGTTTAGGGTCCAGGTGAGGGTACAATAACGCTTTAGGGTGAGCGTACCTGTGAGGGCGCAGGTTAGTGTTAGCGTTAGGAATAGGATTAGGGGACGGGTGAGTGTAAGGCTTCGGGGAAGGGTTAGGGTTAGGGTTCGGGCTAGGGTTAGGTTTAGGAGACGGGGACGGTTTAGGGTCCAGGTTAGAGTACGACAACGCTTTAGGGTGAGCGTACGTGTGAGGGCGCGTGTTAGTGTTAGCGTACGGATTAGGATTAGGGGACGGGTGCGGGTAAGGCTTCGAGGAAGGGTTACGTTTAGGGTTCGGGCTAGGGTTAGGGTTAGGGGACGGGGACGGTTTAGGGTCCAGGTTAGTGTACGACAGCGCTTTAGGGTGAGTGTACGTGTGAGGGCCCGGGTTAGTGTTAGCGTACGAGTTAGGAATTGGGGACGGGTGAGGGTAAGGCTTCGGGGAAGGGTTAGGGTTAGGTGTCGGGCTAGGTTTAGGGTTAGGGGACGGGGACGGTTTAGGGTCCAGTTGAGGGTACTACAACGCTTTAGGGTGAGCGTACGTGTGAGGGCACGTGTTAGTGTTAGCGTACGGGTTAGGATTAGGGGACATGTGAGGGTAAGGCTTCGGGGAAGGGTTACGTTTAGGGTTCGGGCTAGGGTTAGGTTTAAGGGACGGGGACGGTTTAGGGTCCAGGTGCGGGTACGACAATGCTTTAGGGTGAGCATAAGTGTTAGGGCGCAGTTTAGTGTTATCGTACGGGTTAGGCTTAGGGGACGGGTGAGGGTAAGGCTTCGGGGAAGTGTTAGGGTTAGGGTTCGGGCTAGGGTTAGGGAACGGGGACGTTTTAGGGTCCAGGTGAGGGTACGACAACGCTTTAGGGTGAGCGTTCGTGTGAGGGCGCGGGTTTGTGTTAGCGTACGGGTTACGATTAGGGGACGGGTGAGGGTAAGGCTTCGGGGAAGTGTTAGGTTTAGGGTTCGGGCTAGGGTTAGGGTTAGGGGACGGGGACGGTTTAGGGTCCAGGTGAGGGTACGACAACACTTTAGGGTGAGCGTACGTGTGAGGGCGTGGGTTAGTGTTAGCGTGCGGGTTAGGATTAGGGGACGGATGAGGGTAAGGCTTCGGGGAAGGATTAGGGTTAGGGTTCGGGCTAGGGTTAGTGTTAGGGGACGGGGACAGTTTAGGGTCCAGGTGAGGGTACTACAACGCTTTAGGGTGAGCGTATGTGTGAGGGCGCGGGTTAGTGTTAGCGTACGGGTTAGGATTAGGGGACAGGTGAGGGTAAGGCTTCGGGGAAGGGTTACGTTTAGGGTTCGGGCTAGGGTTAGGTTTAAGGGACGGGGACGGTTTAGGGTCCAGGTGCGGGTACGACAATGCTTTAGGGTGAGCATACGTGTTAGGGCGCAGTTTAGTGTTATCGTATGGGTTAGGATTAGGGGACGGATGAGGATAAGTCTTCGGGGAAGTGTTAGGGTTAGGGTTCGGGCTAGGGTTAGGGTTAGGGGACTGGGATGGTTTAGGGTCCAGGTGAGGGTACGACAACGTGTTAGGGTGAGCGTACGTGTGAGGGCGCGTGTTAGTGTTAGCGTACGTGTTAGGATTAGGTGACGGGTCAGCGTAAGGCTTCGGGGAAAGGTTAGGCCTAGGGTTCGGGTTAGGGTTAGGGGACGGGGTCAGGGACGGTTTAAGGTCCAGGTGAGGGTACGACAACGCTTTAGGGTGAGCGTACGTGTGAGGGCATGGGTTAGTGTTAGTGTACGTGTTAAGTTTAGGGGACGGGTGAGGGTAAGGCTTCGTGGAAGGGTTAGGGTTATGGTTCAGGCTAGGGTTAGGGTTAGGGGACGGGGACGGTTTAGGGTCGAGGTGAGGGTACGACAACGCTTTAGGGTGAGCGTAAGTGTCAGGGCGTGGGTTAGTGTTAGCGTACGGGTTAGGTTTAGGGGACAGTTGAGGGTAAGGCTTCGGGGAAGTGTTAGGGTTAGGGTTCGGGCTAGGGTTAGGGTTAGGTGACGGGGACGGTTTAGGGTCCAGGTGAGGATACGACAACTCTTTACGGTGAGCGTTCGTGTCAGGGCGCGGGTTAATGTTAGCGTACGGGTTAGGATTAGGGGACGGGTGAGGGTAAGGCTTCGGGGAAGGATTAGGTTTAGGGTTAGGGTCGGGCTAGGGTTAGGGTTAGGGGACGGGGACAGTTCAGGGTCCAGGTGAGGGTACAATAACGCTTTAGGGTGAGCGTACCTGTGAAGGCGCAGGTTAGTGTTAGCGTTCGGCATAGGATTAGGGGACGGGTGAGTGTAAGACTTCTGGGAAGGATTAGGGTTAGGGTTCGGGCTAGGGTTAGGGTTAGCTGACGGGGACGGTTTAGGGTCCAGGTGAGAGTACGACAACGCTTTAGGGTGAGCGTACGTGTGAAGGCGCATGTTAGTGTTAGCGTACGGATTAGGATTAGGGGACGGGTGCGGGTAAGGCTTCGAGGAAGGGTTACGTTTAGGGTTCGGGCTAGGGTTAGGGTTAGGGGACGGGGACGGTTTAGGGTCCAGGTTAGTGTACGACAGCGCTTTAGGGTGAGTGTAAGTGTGAGGGCGCGGGTTAGTGTTAGCGTACGGGTTAGGAATTGGGGACGGGTGAGGGTAAGGCTTCGGGGAAGTGTTAGGGTTAGGTGTCGGGCTAGGTTTAGGTGTAAGGGACGGGGACGGTTTAGGGTCCAGGTGAGGGTACGACAATGCTTTAGGGTGAGCATACGTGTGAGGGCGCAGTTTAGTGTTATCGTACGGGTTAGGCTTAGGGGACGGGTGAGGGTAAGGCTTCGGGGAAGTGTTAGGGTTAGGGTTCGGGCTAGGGTTAGGGTTAGGGAACAGGGACGTTTTAGGGTCCAGGTGAGGGTACGACAACGCTTTAGGGTGAGCGTTCGTGTGAGGGCGCGGGTTTGTGTTAGCGTGCGGGTTAGGATTAGGGGACGGATGAGGGTAAGGCTGCGGGGAAGTGTTAGGGTTAGGGTTCGGTCTAGGGTTAGTGTTAGGGGACGGGGACAGTTTAGGGTCCAGGTGAGGGAACGACAACGTTTTAGAATGAGTGTACGTGTGAGGGCGCGGGTTAGTGTTAGCGTACCAGTTAGGTTTAGGGCACGGGTGAGGACAAGGCTTCGGGGAAGGGTTAGGGTTAGGGTTCGGGCTAGGGTTAGGGTTAGGGGACTGGGATGGTTTAGGGTCCAGGTGAGGGTACGACAACGCGTTAGGGTGAGCGTACGTGTGAGGGCGTGTGTTAGTTTTAGCGTACGGGTTAGGTTTAGGTGACTGGTGAGCGTAAGGCTTCGGGGAAAGGTTAGGGCTAGGGTTCGGGTTAGGGTTAGGGGACTGGGTCAGGGACGGTTTAAGGTCCAGGTGAGGGTACGACAACGCTTTAGGGTGAGCGTACGTGTGAGGGCATGGGTTAGTGTTAGTGTACGTGTTAAGTTTAGGGGACGGGTGAGGGTAAGGCTTCGTGGAAGGGTTAGGGTTATGGTTCAGGCTAGGGTTAGGGTTAGGGGACGGGGACGGTTTAGGGTCGAGGTGAGGGTACGACAACGCTTTAGGGTGAGCGTACGTGTGAGGGCGCGGGTTAGTGTTAGCGTACGGGTTAGGTTTAGCGGACAGTTGAGGGTAAGGCTTCGGGGAAGTTTTAGGGTTAGGGTTCGGGCTAGGGATAGGGTTAGGTGACGGGGACGGTTTAGGGTCCAGGTGAGAGTACGACAACGCTTTAGGGTGAGCGTACGTGTGAGGGCGCGTGTTAGTGTTAGCGTACGGATTAGGATTAGGGGACGGGTGCGGGTAAGGCTTCGAGGAAGGGTTACGTTTAGGGTTCGGGCTAGGGTTAGGGTTAGGGGACGGGGACGGTTTAGGGTCCAGGTTAGGGTACGACAGCGCTTTAGGGTGAGTGTACGTGTGAGGGCGCAGGTTAGTGTTAGCGTACGGGTTAGGAATTGGGGACGGGTGAGGGTAAGTCTTCGGGGAAGGGTTAGGGTTAGGTGTCGGGCTAGGTTTAGGGTTAGGGGACGGGGACGGTTTAGGCTCCAGGTGAGGGTACTACAACGCTTTAGGGTGAGCGTACGTGTGAGGGCGCGTGTTAGTGTTAGCGTACGTGTTAGGATTAGGTGACGGGTCAGCGTAAGGCTTCTGGGAAAGGTTAGGGCTAGGGTTCGGGTTAGGGTTAGGGGACGGGGTCAGGGACGGTTTAAGGTCCAGGTGAGGGTACGACAACGCTTTAGGGTGAGCGTACGTGTGAGGGCATGGGTTAGTGTTAGTGTACGTGTTAAGTTTAGGGGACGGGTGAGGGTAAGGCTTCGTGGAAGGGTTAGGGTTATGGTTCAGGCTAGGGTTAGGGTTAGGGGACGGGGACGGTTTAGGGTCGAGGTGAGGGTACGACAACGCTTTAGGGTGAGCGTAAGTGTGAGGGCGTGGGTTAGTGTTAGCGTACGGGTTAGGTTTAGGGGACAGTTGAGGGTAAGGCTTCGGGGAAGTGTTAGGGTTAGGGTTCGGGCTAGGGTTAGGGTTAGGTGACGGGGACGGTTTAGGGTCCAGGTGAGAGTACGACAACGCTTTAGGGTGAGCGTACGTGTGAGGGCGCATGTTAGTGTTAGCGTACGGATTAAGATTAGGGGACGGGTGCGGGTAAGGCTTCGAGGAAGGGTTACGTTTAGGGTTCGGGCTAGGATTAGGGTTAGGGGACGGGGACGGTTTAGGGTCCAGGTGAGGGTACTACAACGCTTTAGGGTGAGTGTACGTATGAGGGCGCGGGTTAGTGTTAGCGTACGGGTTAGGATTAGGGGACAGGTGAGGGTAAGGCTTCGGGGAAGCGTTACGTTTAGGGTTCGGGCTAGGGTTAGGTTTAAGGGACGGGGACGGTTTAGGGTCCAGGTGCGGGTACGACAATGCTTTAGGGTGAGCATACGTGTTAGGGCGCAGTTTAGTGTTATCGTACGGGTTAGGATTAGGGGACGGATGAGGATAAGGCTTCGGGGAAGTGTTAGGGTTAGGGTTCGGGCTAGGGTTAGGGTTAGGGGACTTTGATGGTTTAGGGTCCAGGTGAGGGAACGACAACGCGTTAGGGTGAGCGTACGTGTGAGGGCGCGTGTTAGTGTTAGCGCACGTGTTAGGATTAGGTGACGGGTCAGCGTAAGGCTTCGGGGAAAGGTTAGGGCTAGGGTTCGGGTTAGGGTTAGGGGACGGGGTCAGGGACGGTTTAAGGTCCAGGTGAGGGTACGACAACGCTTTAGGGTGAGCGTACGTGTGAGGGCATGGGTTAGTGTTAGTGTACGTGTTAAGTTTAGGGGACGGGTGAGGGTAAGGCTTCGTGGAAGTGTTAGGGTTATGGTTCAGGCTAGGGTTAGGGTTAGGTGACGGGGACGGTTTAGGGTCCAGGTGAGAGTACGACAACGCTTTAGGGTGAGCATACGTGTTAGGGCGCAGTTTAGTGTTATCGTACGGGTTAGGTTTAGGGGACAGTTGAGGGTAAGGCTTCGGGTCATGTTAGGGTTAGGGTTCGGGCTAGGGTTAGGGTTAGGTGACGGGGACGGTTTAGGGTCCAGGTGAGGATACGACAACTCTTTACGGTGAGCGTTCGTGTCAGGGCGCGGGTTAATGTTAGCGTACGGGTTAGGATTAGGGGACGGGTGAGGGTAAGGCTTCGGGGAAGGATTAGGTTTAGGGTTAGGGTCGGGCTAGGGTTAGGGTTAGGGGACGGGGACAGTTTAGGGTCCAGGTGAGGGTACAATAACGCTTTAGGGTGAGCGTACCTGTGAGGGCGCAGGTTAGTGTTAGCGTTCGGCATAGGATTAGGGGACGGGTGAGTGTAAGGCTTCTGGGAAGGATTAGGGTTAGGGTTCGGGCTAGGGTTAGGGTTAGGTGACGGGGACGGTTTAGGGTCCAGGTGAGAGTACGACAACGCTTTAGGGTGAGCGTACGTGTGAAGGCGCATGTTAGTGTTAGCGTACGGATTAGGATTAGGGGACGGGTGCGGGTAAGGCTTCGAGGAAGGGTTACGTTTAGGGTTCGGGCTAGGGTTAGGGTTAGGGGACGGGGACGGTTTAGGGTCCAGGTTAGTGTACGAAAGCGCTTTAGGGTGAGTGTAAGTGTGAGGGCGCGGGTTAGTGTTAGCGTACGGGTTAGGAATTGGGGACGGGTGAGGGTAAGGCTTCGGGGAAGTGTTAGGGTTAGGTGTCGGGCTAGGTTTAGGGTTAGGGGACGGGGACGGTTTAGGGTCCAGGTGAGGGTACTACAACGATTTAGGGTGAGCGTACGTGCGAGGGCGCGGGTTAGTGTTAGCGTACGGGTTAGGATTAGGGGACAGGTGAGAGTAAGGCTTCGGGGAAGGGTTACGTTTAGGGTTCGGGCTAGGGTTAGGTGTAAGGGACGGGGACGGTTTAGGGTCCAGGTGCGGGTACGACAATGCTTTAGGGTGAGCATACGTGTTAGGGCGCCGTTTAGTGTTATCGTACGGGTTAGGCTTAGGGGACGGGTGAGGGTACGGCTTCGGGGAAGTGTTAGGGTTAGGGTTCAGGCTAGCGTTAGGGTTAGGGAACAGGGACGTTTTAGGGTCCAGGTGAGGGTACGACAACGCTTTAGGGTGAGCGTTCGTGTGAGGGCGCGGGTTTGTGTTAGCGTGCGGGTTAGGATTAGGGGACGGATGAGGGTAAGGCTGCGGGGAAGTGTTAGGGTTAGGGTTCGGGCTAGGGTTAGTGTTAGGGGACGGGGACAGTTTAGGGTCCAGGTGAGGGTACGACAACGTTTTAGAATGAGTGTACGTGTGAGGGCACGGGTTAGGGTTAGCGTACCGGTTAGGTTTAGGGCACGGGTGAGGACAAGGCTTCGGGGAAGGGTTAGGGTTAGGGTTCGGGCTAGGGTTAGGGTTAGGGGACTGGGATGGTTTAGGGTCCAGGTGAGGGTACGACAACGCGTTAGGGTGAGCGTACGTGTGAGGGCGCGTGTTAGTTTTAGCGTACGTGTTAGGTTTAGGTGACGGGTGAGCGTAAGGCTTCGGGGAAAGGTTAGGGCTAGGGTTCGGGTTAGGGTTAGGGGACGGGGTTAGGGACGGTTTAAGGTCCAGGTGAGGGTACGACAACACTTTAGGGTGAGCGTACGTGTGAGGGCATGGGTTAGTGTTAGTGTACGTGTTAAGTTTAGGGGACGGGTGAGGGTAAGGCTTCGTGGAAGGCTTAGGGTTATGGTTCAGGCTAGGGTTAGGGTTAGGGGACGGGGACGGTTTAGGGTCGAGGTGAGGGTACGACAACGCTTTAGGGTGAGCGTACGTGTGAGGGCGCGGGTTAGTGTTAGCGTACGGGTTAGGTTTAGGGGACAGTTGAGGGTAAGGCTTCGGGGAAGTTTTAGGGTTAGGGTTCGGGCTAGGGATAGGGTTAGGTGACGGGGACGGTTTAGGGTCCAGGTGAGAGTACGACAACGCTTTAGGGTGAGCGTACGTGTGAGGGCGCGTGTTAGTGTTAGCGTACGGATTAGGATTAGGGGACGGGTGCGGGTAAGGCTTCGAGGAAGGGTTACGTTTAGGGTTCGGGCTAGGGTTAGGGTTAGGGGACGGGGACGGTTTAGGGTCCAGGTTAGGGTACGACAGCGCTTTAGGGTGAGTGTACGTGTGAGGGCGCAGGTTAGTGTTAGCGTTCGGGTTAGGAATTGGGGACGGGTGAGGGTAAGTCTTCGGGGAAGGGTTAGGGTTAGGTGTCGGGCTAGGTTTAGGGTTAGGGGACGGGGACGGTTTAGGCTCCAGGTGAGGGTACTACAACGCTTTAGGGTGAGCGTACGTGTGAGGGCGCGGGTTAGTGTTAGCGTACGGGTTAGGATTAGGGGACAGGTGAGGGTAAGGCTTCGGGGAAGGGTTACGTTTAGGGTTCGGGCTAGGGTTAGGTTTAAGGGACGGGGACGGTTTAGGGTCCAGGTGCGGGTACGACAATGCTTTAGGTTGATCATACGTGTTAGGGCGCAGTTTAGTGTTATCGTACGGGTTAGGCTTAGGGGACGGGTGAGGGTAAGGCTTCGGGGAAGGGTTAGGGTTAGGGTTCAGGCTAGGGTTAGGTTTAGGGAACGGGGACGTTTTAGGGTCCAGGTGAGGGTACGAAAACGCTTTAGGGTGAGCGTTCGTGTGAGGGCGCGGGTTTGTGTTAGCGTACGGGTTACGATTAGGGGACGGGTGAGGGTAAGGCTTCGGGGAAGTGTTAGGTTTAGGGTTCGGGCTAGGGTTAGGGTTAGGGGACGGGGACGGTTTAGGGTCCAGGTGAGGGTACGACAACACTTTAGGGTGAGCGTACGTGTGAGGGCATGGGTTAGGGTTAGCGTGCGGGTTAGGATTAGGGGACGGATGAGGGTAAGGCTTCGGGGAAGGTTTAGGGTTAGGGTTCGGGCTAGGGTTAGTGTTAGGGGACGGGGACAGTTTAGGGTCCAGGTGAGGGTACGACAACGTTTTAGAATGAGTGTACGTGTGAGGGCGCGGGTTAGTGTTAGCGTACCGGTTAGGTTTAGGGGACGGGTGAGGATAAGGCTTCGGGGAAGGGTTAGGGTTAGGGTTCGGGCTAGGGTTAGGGTTAGGGGACTGGGATGGTTTAGGGTCCAGGTGAGGGTACGACAACGCTTTAGGGTGAGCGTACGTGTGAGGGCGCGAGTTAGTGTTAGCGTACGGGTTACGATTAGGCGACGGGTGAGGGTAAGGCTTCGGGGAAGTGTTAGGTTTTGGGTTCGGGCTAGGGTTAGGGTTAGGGGACGGGGACGGTTTAGGGTCCAGGTGAGGGTACGACAACACTTTAGGGTGAGCGTACGTGAGAGGGCGTGGGTTATTGTTAGCGTGCCGGATAGGATTAGGGGACGGATGAGGGTAAGGCTTCGGGAAAGGGTTAGGGTTAGGGTTCGGGCTAGGATTAGGGTTAGGGGACGGGGACAGTTTAGGGTCCAGGTGAGGGTACGACAACGTTTTAGAATGAGTGTACGTCTGAGGGCGCGGGTTAGTGTTAGCGTACGGGTTAGGTTTATTGGACGGGTGAGGATAAGGCTTCGAGAAAGGGTTAGGGTTAGGGTTCGGGCTAGGGTTAGGGTTAGGGGACTGGGATGGTTTAGGGTCCAGGTGAGTGTACGACAACGCTTTAGGGTGAGCGTACGTGTGAGGGCGCGTGTTAGTGTTAGCGTACGGGTTAGGATTAGGTAACGGTTGAGCGTAAGGCTTCGGGGAAAGTTTAGGGTTAGGGTTCGGGTTAGGGTTAGGGGACTGGGTCAGGGACGGTTTAGGGTCCAGGTGAGGGTACGACAACGCTTTAGGGTGAGCGTACGTGTGAGGGCGCTGTTTAGTGTTAGCATTCGGGTTAGGATTAGGGGACGGGTGAAGTTAAGGCTTCGGGGAAGGGGTAGGGTTAGGGTTCGGGCTAGGGTTAGGGTTTGGGGACAGGCACGGTTTAGGGTCCAGGTGAGAGTACGACAACACTTTAGGGTGAGCGTACGTGTGAGGGCATGGGTTAGTTTTAGCGTACGGGTTAAGTTTAGGGGACGGGTGAGGGTAAGGCTTCGGGAAAGGGTTAGGGTTAGGGTTAGGGCTAGGGTTAGGGTTAGGGGCCGGAGACGGTTTAGGGTCCAGGTGAGGATACGACAACGCTTTAGGGTGAGCGTACGTGTGAGGGCGCGGGTTAGTGTTAGCGTACCGGTTAGGTTTAGGTGACGGGTGAGCATAAGGCTTCGGGGAAGGGTTAGGGTTAGGGTTCGGTTTAGGGGACGGGGACGGTTTAGGGTCCAGGTGAGGGAACGACAACGCTTTAGTGTGAGCGTACGTGTGCGGGCGCGTGTTAGTGTTAGCGTACGGGTTAGGATTAGGAGACGGGTGAGGGTAAGGCTTCGGGGAAGGGTTAGGGTTAGGGTTCGGGCTAGGGTTAGGGTGAGGCGACGGGGACGGTTTAGTGTCCAGGTGAGGGTACGACAACGCTTTAGGATGAGCGTACGTGTGAGGGCGCGGGTTAGTGTTAGCGTACGGGTTAGGTTTAGGAGACGGTTGATGGTAAGGCTTCGGGGAAGGGTTAGGATTAGGGTTCGGGCTAGGGTTAGGGTTAGGGGACGGGGACGGTTTAGGGTCCAGGTGAGGGTACGACAACGCTTTAGGGTGAGCGTACGTGTGAGGGAATGGGTTAGTGTTAGCGTACAGGTTAGGATTAGGGGTCGGGTGAGTGTAAGGCTTCGGGGAAGTGTTAGGGTTAGTGTTCGGGCTAGGGTTAGGGTTAGGGGACAGGGACGGTTTAGGGTCCAGGTGAGTGTACGACAATGCTTTAGGGTGAGCGTACGTGTGAGGGTGCAGGTTAGTGTTAGCGTACGGGTTACGATTTGGGGACGGGTGAGCGTAAGGCTTCGGGGAAAGGTTAGGGATAGGGTTCGGGCTAGGGTTAGGTTTAAGGTTAGGGGACGTTTTAGGGTGCAGGTGAGGGTACGACAACGCTTTAGGGTGAGCGTACGTGTGAGGGCACGGGTTAGTGTTAGCGTACGGGTTAGGATTAGGGGACGGGTGAGGGTCAGGCTTCGGGGAAGGGTTAGGGTTAGTGTTCGGGCTAGGGTTAGGGTTAGGGGACGGGGACGGTTTAGTGTCCAGGTGAGGGTACGACAACGCGTTAGGGGGAGCGTACGTGTGAGGGCGCGGGTTAGTGTCAGCGTACGGGTTAGGATTAGGGGACGGGTGAGGGTCAGGCTTCGGGGAAGGGTTAGGGTTAGGGTTCGGGCTAGGGTTAGGGTTAGGGGACGGGGACGGTTTAGGGTCCAGGTGAGGGTACGACAACGCTTTAGGGGGAGCGTACGTGTGAGGGCGCGGGTTAGTGTCAGCGTACGGGTTAGGATTAGGGGACGTGTGAGGGTCAGGCTTCGGGGAAGGGTTAGGGTTAGGGTTCGGGCTAGGGTTAGGGTTAGGGGATGGGGACGGTTTAGGGTCCAGGTGAGGGTACGACAACGCTTTAGGGGGAGCGTACGTGTGAGGGCGCGGGTTAGTGTCAGCGTACGGGTTAGGATTAGGGGACGTGTGAGCGTCAGAATTCGGGGAAGGGTTAGGGTTAGGGTTCGGGCTAGGGTTAGGGTTAGGGGACGGGGACGGTTTAGGGTCCAGGTGAGGGTACGACAACGCTTTAGGGTGAGCGTACGTGTGAGGGCGCGGGTTAATGTTAGCGTACGGGTTAGGATTAGGGGACGGGTGAGGGTAAGGCTTCGGGGAAGGATTAGGTTTAGGGTTAGGGTCGGGCTAGGTTTAGGGTTAGGGGACGGGGACAGTTTAGGGTCCAGGTGAGGGTACAATAACGCTTTAGGGTGACCGTACCTGTGAGGGCGCAGGTTAGTGTTAGCGTTCGGAATAGGATTAGGGGACGGGTGAGTGTAAGGCTTCGGGGAAGGTTTAGGGTTAGGGTTCGGGCTAGGGTTAGGGTTAGGAGACGGGGACGGTTTAGGGTCCAGGTGAGAGTACGACAACGCTTTAGGGTGAGCGTACGTGTGAGGGCGCGTGTTAGTGTTAGCGTACGGATTAGGATTAGGGGACGGGTGCGGGTAAGGCTTCGAGGAAGGGTTACGTTTAGGGTTCGGGCTAGGGTTAGGGTTAGGGGACGGGGACGGTTTAGGGTCCAGGTTAGTGTACGACAGCGCTTTAGGGTGAGTGTACGTGTGAGGGCCCGGGTTAGTGTTAGCGTACGAGTTAGGAATTGGGGACGGGTGAGGGTAAGGCTTCGGGGAAGGGTTAGGGTTAGGTGTCGGGCTAGGTTTAGGGTTAGGGGACGGGGACGATTTAGGGTCCAGTTGAGGGTACTACAACGCTTTAGGGTGAGCGTACGTGTGAGGGCACGTGTTAGTGTTAGCGTACGGGTTAGGATTAGGGGACAGGTGATGGTAAGGCTTCGGGGAAGGGTTACGTTTAGGGTTCGGGCTAGGGTTAGGTTTAAGGGACGGGGACGGTTTAGGGTCCAGGTGCGGGTACGACAATGCTTTACGGTGAGCATAAGTGTTAGGGCGCAGTTTAGTGTTATCGTACGGGTTAGGCTTAGGGGACGGGTGAGGGTAAGGCTTCGGGGAAGTGTTAGGGTTAGGGTTCGGGCTAGGGTTAGGGAACGGGGACGTTTTAGGGTCCAGGTGAGGGTACGACAACGCTTTAGGGTGAGCGTTCGTGTGAGGGCGCGGGTTTGTGTTAGCGTACGGGTTACGATTAGGGGACGGGTGAGGGTAAGGCTTCGGGGAAGGGTTACGTTTAGGGTTCGGGCTAGGGTTAGGTTTAAGGGCCGGGGACGGTTTAGGGTCCAGGTGCGGGTACGACAATGCTTTAGGGTGAGCATACGTGTTAGGGCGCAGTTTAGTGTTATCGTACGGGTTAGGATTAGGGGACGGATGAGGATAAGGCTTCGGGGAAGTGTTAGGGTTAGGGTTCGGGCCAGGGTTAGGGTTAGGGGACTGGGATGGTTTAGGGTCCAGGTGAGGGTACGACAACGTGTTAGGGTGAGCGTACGTGTGAGGGCGCGTGTTAGTGTTAGCGTACGTGTTAGGATTAGGTGACGGGTCAGCGTAAGGCTTCGGGGAAAGGTTAGGGCTAGGGTTCGGGTTAGGGTTAGGGGACGGGGTCAGGGACGGTTTAAGGTCCAGGTGAGGGTACGACAACGCTTTAGGGTGAGCGTACGTGTGAGGGCATGGGTTAGTGTTAGTGTACGTGTTAAGTTTAGGGGACGGGTGAGGGTAAGGCTTCGTGGAAGGGTTAGGGTTATGGTTCAGGCTAGGGTTAGGGTTAGGGGACGGGGACGGTTTAGGGTCGAGGTGAGGGTACGACAACGCTTTAGGGTGAGCGTTCGTGTGAGGGCGCGGGTTTGTGTTAGCGTGCGGGTTAGGATTAGGGGACGGATGAGGGTAAGGCTGCGGGGAAGTGTTAGGGTTAGGGTTCGGGCTAGGGTTAGTGTTAGGGGACGGGGACAGTTTAGGGTCCAGGAGAGGGTACGACAACGTTTTAGAATGAGTGTACGTGTGAGGGCGCGGGTTAGTGTTAGCGTACCGGTTAGGTTTAGGGCACGGGTGAGGACAAGGCTTCGGGGAAGGGTTAGGGTTAGGGTTCGGGCTAGGGTTAGGGTTAGGGGACTGGGATGGTTTAGGGTCCAGGTGAGGGTACGACAACGCGTTATGGTGAGCGTACGTGTGAGGGCGCGTGTTAGTTTTAGCGTACGGGTTAGGTTTAGGTGACGGGTGAGCGTAAGGCTTCGGGGAAAGGTTAGGGCTAGGGTTCGGGTTAGGGTTAGGGGACGGGGTCAGGGACGGTTTAAGGTCCAGGTGAGGGTACGACAACGCTTTAGGGTGAGCGTACGTGTGAGGGCATGGGTTAGTGTTAGTGTACGTGTTAAGTTTAGGGGACGGGTGAGGGTAAGGCTTCGTGGAAGGGTTAGGGTTATGGTTCAGGCTAGGGTTAGGGTTAGGGGACGGGGACGGTTTAGGGTCGAGGTGAGGGTACGACAACGCTTTAGGGTGAGCGTACGTGTGAGGGCGCGGGTTAGTGTTAGCGTACGGGTTAGGTTTAGGGGACAGTTGAGGGTAAGGCTTCGGGGAAGTTTTAGGGTTAGGGTTCGGGCTAGGGATAGGGTTAGGTGACGGGGACGGTTTAGGGTCCAGGTGAGAGTACGACAACGCTTTAGGGTGAGCGTACGTGTGAGGGCGCGTGTTAGTGTTAGCGTACGGATTAGGATTAGGGGACGGGTGCGGGTAAGGCTTCGAGGAAGGGTTACGTTTAGGGTTCGGGCTAGGGTTAGGGTTAGGGGACGGGGACGGTTTAGGGTCCAGGTTAGGGTACGACAGCGCTTTAGGGTGAGTGTACTTGTGAGGGCGCAGGTTAGTGTTAGCGTACGGGTTAGGAATTGGGGACGGGTGAGGGTAAGTCTTCGGGGAAGGGTTGGGGTTAGGTGTCGGGCTAGGTTTAGGATTAGGGGACGGGGACGGTTTAGGCTCCAGGTGAGGGTACTACAACGCTTTAGGGTGAGCGTACGTGTGAGGGCGCGGGTTAGTGTTAGCGTACGGGTTAGGATTAGGGGACAGGTGAGGGTAAGGCTTCGGGGAAGGGTTACGTTTAGGGTTCGGGCTAGGGTTAGGTTTAAGGGACGGGGACGGTTTAGGGTCCAGGTGCGGGTACGACAATGCTTTAGGGTGAGCATACGTGTTAGGGCGCAGTTTAGTGTTATCGTACGGGTTAGGCTTAGGGGACGGGTGAGGGTAAGGCTTCGGGGAAGGGTTAGGGTTAGGGTTCAGGCTAGGGTTAGGGTTAGGGAACGGGGACGTTTTAGGGTCCAGGTGAGGGTACGACAACGCTTTAGGGTGAGCGTTCGTGTGAGGGCACGGGTTTGTGTTAGCGTACGGGTTACGATTAGGGGACGGGTGAGGGTAAGGCTTCGGGGAAGTGTTAGGTTTAGGGTTCGGGCTAGGGTTAGGGTTAGGGGACGGGGACGGTTTAGGGTCCAGGTGAGGGTACGACAACACTTTAGGGTGAGCGTACGTGTGAGGGTGCAGGTTAGGGTTAGCGTACGGGTTACGATTTGGGGACGGGTGAGCGTAAGGCTTCGGGGAAAGGTTAGGGATAGGGTTCGGGCCAGGGTTAGGGTTAAGGTTAGGGGACGTTTTAGGGTGCAGGTGAGGGTACGACAACGCTTTAGGGTGAGCGTACGTGTGAGGGCACGGGTTAGTGTTAGCGTACGGGTTAGGATTAGGGGACGGGTGAGGGTCAGGCTTCGGGGAAGGGTTAGGGTTAGTGTTCGGGCTAGGGTTACGGTTAGGGGACGGGGACGGTTTAGTGTCCAGGTGAGGGTACGACAACGCTTTAGGGGGAGCGTACGTGTGAGGGCGCGGGTTAGTGTCAGCGTACGGGTTAGGATTAGGGGACGGGTGAGGGTCAGGCTTCGGGGAAGGGTTAGGGTTAGGGTTCGGGCTAGGGTTAGGGTTAGGGGACGGGGACGGTTTAGGGTCCAGGTGAGGGTACGACAACGCTTTAGGGGGAGCGTACGTGTGAGGGCGCGGGTTAGTGTCAGCGTACGGGTTAGGATTAGGGGTCGGGTGAGGGTCAGGCTTCGGGGAAGGGTTAGGGTTAGGGTTCGGGCTAGGGTTAGGGTTAGGGGACGGGGACGGTTTAGGGTCCAGGTGAGGGTACGACAACGCTTTAGGGGGAGCGTACGTGTGAGGGAGCGGGTTAGTGTCAGCGTACGGGTTAGGATTAGGGGACGGGTGAGGGTCAGGCTTCGGGGAAGGGTTAGGGTTAGGGTTCGGGGTAGGGTTAGGGGACAGGGACGGGGACGGTTTAGGGTCCAGGTGAGGGTACGACAACGCTTTAGGGGGAGCATACGTGTGAGGGCGCGGGTTAGTGTCAGCGTACGGGTTAGGATTAGGGGACGGGTGAGGGTCAGGCTTCGGGGAAGGGTTAGGGTTAGGGTTCGGGCTAGGGTTAGGGGACGGGGACGGGGACGGTTTAGGGTCCAGGTGAGGGTACGAAAACGCTTTAGGGGGAGCGTACGTGTGAGGGCGTGGCTTAGTGTCAGCGTACGGGTTAGGATTAGGGGACGGGTGAGGGTCAGGCTTCGGGGAAGGGTTAGGGTTAGGGTTCGGGTTAGGGTTAGGGGACGGGGACAGGGACGGTTTAGGGTCCAGGTGAGGGTACGACAACGCTTTAGGGTGAGCGTACGTGTGAGGGCGCGGGTTAGTGTCAGCGTACGGGTTAGGATTAGGGGACGGGTGAGGATCAGGCTTCGGGGAAGGGTTAGGTTTAGGGTTCGGGCTAGGGTTAGGGGACAGGGATGGGGACGGTTTAGGGTCCAGGTGAGGGTACGAAAACGCTTTAGGGGGAGCGTACGTGTGAGGGCGCGGGTTAGTGTCAGCGTACGGGTTAGGATTAGGGGACGGGTGAGGGTCAGGCTTCGGGGAAGGGTTAGGGTTAGGGTGCGGGCTAGGGTTAGGGGACAGGGACGGGGACGGTTTAGGGTCCAGGTGAGGGTACGAAAACGCTTTAGGGGGAGCGTACGTGTGAGGGCGCGGGTTAGTGTCAGCGTACGGGTTAGGATTAGGGGACGGGTGAGGGTCAGGCTTCGGGGAAGGGTTAGGGTTAGGGTTCGGGCTAGGGTTAGGGGACGGGGACGGGGACTGTTTAGGGTCCAGGTGAGGGTACGACAACGCTTTAGGGGGAGCGTACGTGTGAGGGCGCGGGTTAGT
The DNA here is from genome assembly GCF_963455315.2 of Globicephala melas. Lineage (NCBI taxonomy): Eukaryota > Metazoa > Chordata > Mammalia > Artiodactyla > Delphinidae > Globicephala > Globicephala melas. The sequence continues at coordinate 715,663 of NW_027207296.1, read as the reverse complement.
GTCAGCTTACGGGTTAGGATTAGGGGACGGGTGAGGGTCAAGCTTCGGGGAAGGGTTAGGGTTAGGGTTCGGGCTAGGGTTAGGTTTAGGGGACGGGGACGGTTTAGGGTCCAGGTGCGGGTACGACAACCCTTTAGGGGGAGCATACGTGTGAGGGCGCGGATTAGTGTTAGCGTACGGGTTAGGATTAGGGGACGGGTGAGGGTCAGGCTTCTGGGAAGGGTTAGGGTTAGGGTTCGGGCTAGGGTTAGGGTTAGGGGACGGGGACGGTTTAGGGTCCAGGTGAGGGTACGACAACGCTTTAGGGGCAGCGTACGTGTTAGGGCGCGGGTTAGTGTCACCGTACGGGTTAGGATTAGGGGACAGGTTAGGGTCAGGCTTTGGGGAAGGGTTAGGGTTAGGGTTCGGGCTAGGGTTAGGGGACAGGGACGGGGACGGTTTAGGGTCCAGGTGAGGGTACGACAACGCTTTAGGGGGAGCGTACGTGTGAGGGCGCGGGTTAGTGTCAGCGTACGGGTTAGGATTAGGGGACGGGTGAGGGTCAGGCTTCGGGGAAGGGTTAGGGTTAGGGTTCGGGCTAGGATTAGGGTTAGGGGACGGGGACGGTTTAGGGGCCAGGTGAGGGTACTACAACGCTTTAGGGTGAGTGTACGTATGAGGGCGCGAGTTAGTGTTAGCGTACGGGTTAGGATTAGGGGACAGGTGAGGGTAAGGCTTCGGGGAAGCGTTACGTTTAGGGTTCGGGCTAGGGTTAGGTTTAAGGGACGGGGACGGTTTAGGGTCCAGGTGCGGGTACGACAATGCTTTAGGGTGAGCATACGTGTTAGGGCGCAGTTTAGTGTTATCGTACGGGTTAGGATTAGGGGACGGATGAGGATAAGGCTTCGGGGAAGTGTTAGGGTTAGGGTTCGGGCTAGGGTTAGGGTTAGGGGACTTTGATGGTTTAGGGTCCAGGTGAGGGTACGACAACGCGTTAGGGTGAGCGTACGTGTGAGGGCGCGTGTTAGTGTTAGCGCACGTGTTAGGATTAGGTGACGGGTCAGCGTAAGGCTTCGGGGAAAGGTTAGGGCTAGGGTTCGGTTTAGGGTTAGGGGACGGGGTCAGGGACGGTTTAAGGTCCAGGTGAGGGTACGACAACGCTTTAGGGTGAGCGTACGTGTGAGGGCATGGGTTAGTGTTAGTGTACGTGTTAAGTTTAGGGGACGGGTGAGGGTAAGGCTTCGTGGAAGTGTTAGGGTTATGGTTCAGGCTAGGGTTAGGGTTAGGTGACGGGGACGGTTTAGGGTCCAGGTGAGAGTACGACAACGCTTTAGGGTGAGCATACGTGTTAGGGCGCAGTTTAGTGTTATCGTACGGGTTAGGTTTAGGGGACAGTTGAGGGTAAGGCTTCGGGGAAGTGTTAGGGTTAGGGTTCGGGCTAGGGTTAGGGTTAGGTGACGGGGACGGTTTAGGGTCCAGGTGAGGATACGACAACTCTTTACGGTGAGCGTTCGTGTCAGGGCGCGGGTTAATGTTAGCGTACGGGTTAGGATTAGGGGACGGGTGAGGGTAAGGCTTCGGGGAAGGATTAGGTTTAGGGTTAGGGTCGGGCTAGGGTTAGGGTTAGGGGACGGGGACAGTTTAGGGTCCAGGTGAGGGTACAATAACGCTTTAGGGTGAGCGTACCTGTGAGGGCGCAGGTTAGTGTTAGCGTTCGGCATAGGATTAGGGGACGGGTGAGTGTAAAGCTTCTGGGAAGGATTAGGGTTAGGGTTCGGGCTAGGGTTAGGGTTAGGTGACGGGGACGGTTTAGGGTCCAGGTGAGAGTACGACAACGCTTTAGGGTGAGCGTACGTGTGAAGGCGCATGTTAGTGTTAGCGTACGGATTAGGATTAGGGGACGGGTGCGGGTAAGGCTTCGAGGAAGGGTTACGTTTAGGGTTCGGGCTAGGGTTAGGATTAGGGGACGGGGACGGTTTAGGGTCCAGGTTAGTGTACGAAAGCGCTTTAGGGTGAGTGTAAGTGTGAGGGCGCGGGTTAGTGTTAGCGTACGGGTTAGGAATTGGGGACGGGTGAGGGTAAGGCTTCGGGGAAGTGTTAGGGTTAGGTGTCGGGCTAGGTTTAGGGTTAGGGGACGGGGACGGTTTAGGGTCCAGGTGAGGGTACTACAACGATTTAGGGTGAGCGTACGTGCGAGGGCGCGGGTTAGTGTTAGCGTACGGGTTAGGATTAGGGGACAGGTGAGGGTAAGGCTTCGGGGAAGGGTTACGTTTAGGGTTCGGGCTAGGGTTAGGTGTAAGGGACGGGGACGGTTTAGGGTCCAGGTGCGGGTACGACAATGCTTTAGGGTGAGCATACGTGTTAGGGCGCAGTTTAGTGTTATCGTACGGGTTAGGCTTAGGGGACGGGTGAGGGTAAGGCTTCGGGGAAGTGTTAGGGTTAGGGTTCAGGCTAGGGTTAGGGTTAGGGAACAGGGACGTTTTAGGGTCCAGGTGAGGGTACGACAACGCTTTAGGGTGAGCGTTCGTGTGAGGGCGCGGGTTTGTGTTAGCGTGCGGGTTAGGATTAGGGGACGGATGAGGGTAAGGCTGCGGGGAAGTGTTAGGGTTAGGGTTCGGGCTAGGGTTAGTGTTAGGGGACGGGGACAGTTTAGGGTCCAGTTGAGGGTACGACAACGTTTTAGAATGAGTGTACGTGTGAGGGCACGGGTTAGTGTTAGCGTACCGGTTAGGTTTAGGGCACGGGTGAGGACAAGGCTTCGGGGAAGGGTTAGGGTTAGGGTTCGGGCTAGGGTTAGGGTTAGGGGACTGGGATGGTTTAGGGTCCAGGTGAGGGTACGACAACGCGTTAGGGTGAGCGTACGTGTGAGGGCGCGTGTTAGTTTTAGCGTACGGGTTAGGTTTAGGTGACGGGTGAGCGTAAGGCTTCGGGGAAAGGTTAGGGCTAGGGTTCGGGTTAGGGTTAGGGGACGGGGTTAGGGACGGTTTAAGGTCCAGGTGAGGGTACGACAACACTTTAGGGTGAGCGTACGTGTGAGGGCATGGGTTAGTGTTAGTGTACGTGTTAAGTTTAGGGGACGGGTGAGGGTAAGGCTTCGTGGAAGGCTTAGGGTTATGGTTCAGGCTAGGGTTAGGGTTAGGGGACGGGGACGGTTTAGGGTCGAGGTGAGGGTACGACAACGCTTTAGGGTGAGCGTACGTGTGAGGGCGCGGGTTAGTGTTAGCGTACGGGTTAGGTTTAGGGGACAGTTGAGGGTAAGGCTTCGGGGAAGTTTTAGGGTTAGGGTTCGGGCTAGGGATAGGGTTAGGTGACGGGGACGGTTTAGGGTCCAGGTGAGAGTACGACAACGCTTTAGGGTGAGCGTACGTGTGAGGGCGCGTGTTAGTGTTAGCGTACGGATTAGGATTAGGGGACGGGTGCGGGTAAGGCTTCGAGGAAGGGTTACGTTTAGGGTTCGGGCTAGGGTTAGGGTTAGGGGACGGGGACGGTTTAGGGTCCAGGTTAGGGTACGACAACACTTTAGGGTGAGCGTACGTGTGAGGGTGCAGGTTAGGGTTAGCGTACGGGTTACGATTTGGGGACGGGTGAGCGTAAGGCTTCGGGGAAAGGTTAGGGATAGGGTTCGGGCTAGGGTTAGGGTTAAGGTTAGGGGACGTTTTAGGGTGCAGGTGAGGGTACGACAACGCTTTAGGGTGAGCGTACGTGTGAGGGCACGGGTTAGTGTTAGCGTACGGGTTAGGATTAGGGGACGGGTGAGGGTCAGGCTTCGGGGAAGGGTTAGGGTTAGTGTTCGGGCTAGGGTTACGGTTAGGGGACGGGGACGGTTTAGTGTCCAGGTGAGGGTACGACAACGCTTTAGGGGGAGCGTACGTGTGAGGGCGCGGGTTAGTGTCAGCGTACGGGTTAGGATTAGGGGACGGGTGAGGGTCAGGCTTCGGGGAAGGGTTAGGGTTAGGGTTCGGGCTAGGGTTAGGGTTAGGGGACGGGGACGGTTTAGGGTCCAGGTGAGGGTACGACAACGCTTTAGGGGGAGCGTACGTGTGAGGGCGCGGGTTAGTGTCAGCGTACGGGTTAGGATTAGGGGTCGGGTGAGGGTCAGGCTTCGGGGAAGGGTTAGGGTTAGGGTTCGGGCTAGGGTTAGGGTTAGGGGACGGGGACGGTTTAGGGTCCAGGTGAGGGTACGACAACGCTTTAGGGGGAGCGTACGTGTGAGGGAGCGGGTTAGTGTCAGCGTACGGGTTAGGATTAGGGGACGGGTGAGGGTCAGGCTTCGGGGAAGGGTTAGGGTTAGGGTTCGGGGTAGGGTTAGGGGACAGGGACGGGGACGGTTTAGGGTCCAGGTGAGGGTACGACAACGCTTTAGGGGGAGCATACGTGTGAGGGTGCGGGTTAGTGTCAGCGTACGGGTTAGGATTAGGGGACGGGTGAGGGTCAGGCTTCGGGGAAGGGTTAGGGTTAGGGTTCGGGCTAGGGTTAGGGGACGGGGACGGGGACGGTTTAGGGTCCAGGTGAGGGTACGAAAACGCTTTAGGGGGAGCGTACGTGTGAGGGCGTGGCTTAGTGTCAGCGTACGGGTTAGGATTAGGGGACGGGTGAGGGTCAGGCTTCGGGGAAGGGTTAGGGTTAGGGTTCGGGTTAGGGTTAGGGGACGGGGACAGGGACGGTTTAGGGTCCAGGTGAGGGTACGACAACGCTTTAGGGTGAGCGTACGTGTGAGGGCGCGGGTTAGTGTCAGCGTACGGGTTAGGATTAGGGGACGGGTGAGGATCAGGCTTCGGGGAAGGGTTAGGTTTAGGGTTCGGGCTAGGGTTAGGGGACAGGGACGGGGACGGTTTAGGGTCCAGGTGAGGGTACGAAAACGCTTTAGGGGGAGCGTACGTGTGAGGGCGCGGGTTAGTGTCAGCGTACGGGTTAGGATTAGGGGACGGGTGAGGGTCAGGCTTCGGGGAAGGGTTAGGGTTAGGGTGCGGGCTAGGGTTAGGGGACAGGGACGGGGACGGTTTAGGGTCCAGGTGAGGGTACGAAAACGCTTTAGGGGGAGCGTACGTGTGAGGGCGCGGGTTAGTGTCAGCGTACGGGTTAGGATTAGGGGACGGGTGAGGGTCAGGCTTCGGGGAAGGGTTAGGGTTAGGGTTCGGGCTAGGGTTAGGGGACGGGGACGGGGACTGTTTAGGGTCCAGGTGAGGGTACGACAACGCTTTAGGGGGAGCGTACGTGTGAGGGCGCGGGTTAGTGTCAGCGTACGGGTTAGGATTAGGGGACGGGTGAGGGTCAAGCTTCGGGGAAGGGTTAGGGTTAGGGTTCGGGCTAGGGTTAGGTTTAGGGGACGGGGACGGTTTAGGGTCCAGGTGCGGGTACGACAACCCTTTAGGGGGAGCATACGTGTGAGGGCGCGGATTAGTGTTAGCGTACGGGTTAGGATTAGGGGACGGGTGAGGGTCAGGCTTCTGGGAAGGTTTAGGGTTAGGGTTCGGGCTAGGGTTAGGGTTAGGGGACGGGGACGGTTTAGGGTCCAGGTGAGGGTACGACAACGCTTTAGGGGCAGCGTACGTGTTAGGGCGCGGGTTAGTGTCACCGTACGGGTTAGGATTAGGGGACAGGTTAGGGTCAGGCTTTGGGGAAGGGTTAGGGTTAGGGTTCGGGCTAGGGTTAGGGGACAGGGACGGGGACGGTTTAGGGTCCAGGTGAGGGTACGACAACGCTTTAGGGGGAGCGTACGTGTGAGGGCGCGGGTTAGTGTCAGCGTACGGGTTAGGATTAGGGGACGGGTGAGGGTCAGGCTTCGGGGAAGGGTTAGGGTTAGGGTTCGGGCTAGGATTAGGGTTAGGGGACGGGGACGGTTTAGGGTCCAGGTGAGGGTACTACAACGCTTTAGGGTGAGTGTACGTATGAGGGCGCGAGTTAGTGTTAGCGTACGGGTTAGGATTAGGGGACAGGTGAGGGTAAGGCTTCGGGGAAGCGTTACGTTTAGGGTTCGGGCTAGGGTTAGGTTTAAGGGACGGGGACGGTTTAGGGTCCAGGTGCGGGTACGACAATGCTTTAGGGTGAGCATACGTGTTAGGGCGCAGTTTAGTGTTATCGTACGGGTTAGGATTAGGGGACGGATGAGGATAAGGCTTCGGGGAAGTGTTAGGGTTAGGGTTCGGGCTAGGGTTAGGGTTAGGGGACTTTGATGGTTTAGGGTCCAGGTGAGGGTACGACAACGCGTTAGGGTGAGCGTACGTGTGAGGGCGCGTGTTAGTGTTAGCGCACGTGTTAGGATTAGGTGACGGGTCAGCGTAAGGCTTCGGGGAAAGGTTAGGGCTAGGGTTCGGTTTAGGGTTAGGGGACGGGGTCAGGGACGGTTTAAGGTCCAGGTGAGGGTACGACAACGCTTTAGGGTGAGCGTACGTGTGAGGGCATGGGTTAGTGTTAGTGTACGTGTTAAGTTTAGGGGACGGGTGAGGGTAAGGCTTCGTGGAAGTGTTAGGGTTATGGTTCAGGCTAGGGTTAGGGTTAGGTGACGGGGACGGTTTAGGGTCCAGGTGAGAGTACGACAACGCTTTAGGGTGAGCATACGTGTTAGGGCGCAGTTTAGTGTTATCGTACGGGTTAGGTTTAGGGGACAGTTGAGGGTAAGGCTTCGGGGAAGTGTTAGGGTTAGGGTTCGGGCTAGGGTTAGGGTTAGGTGACGGGGACGGTTTAGGGTCCAGGTGAGGATACGACAACTCTTTACGGTGAGCGTTCGTGTCAGGGCGCGGGTTAATGTTAGCGTACGGGTTAGGATTAGGGGACGGGTGAGGGTAAGGCTTCGGGGAAGGATTAGGTTTAGGGTTAGGGTCGGGCTAGGGTTAGGGTTAGGGGACGGGGACAGTTTAGGGTCCAGGTGAGGGTACAATAACGCTTTAGGGTGAGCGTACCTGTGAGGGCGCAGGTTAGTGTTAGCGTTCGGCATAGGATTAGGGGACGGGTGAGTGTAAGGCTTCTGGGAAGGATTAGGGTTAGGGTTCGGGCTAGGGTTAGGGTTAGGTGACGGGGACGGTTTAGGGTCCAGGTGAGAGTACGACAACGCTTTAGGGTGAGCGTACGTGTGAAGGCGCATGTTAGTGTTAGCGTACGGATTAGGATTAGGGGACGGGTGCGGGTAAGGCTTCGAGGAAGGGTTACGTTTAGGGTTCGGGCTAGGGTTAGGATTAGGGGACGGGGACGGTTTAGGGTCCAGGTTAGTGTACGAAAGCGCTTTAGGGTGAGTGTAAGTGTGAGGGCGCGGGTTAGTGTTAGCGTACGGGTTAGGAATTGGGGACGGGTGAGGGTAAGGCTTCGGGGAAGTGTTAGGGTTAGGTGTCGGGCTAGGTTTAGGGTTAGGGGACGGGGACGGTTTAGGGTCCAGGTGAGGGTACTACAACGATTTAGGGTGAGCGTACGTGCGAGGGCGCGGGTTAGTGTTAGCGTACGGGTTAGGATTAGGGGACAGGTGAGGGTAAGGCTTCGGGGAAGGGTTACGTTTAGGGTTCGGGCTAGGGTTAGGTGTAAGGGACGGGGACGGTTTAGGGTCCAGGTGCGGGTACGACAATGCTTTAGGGTGAGCATACGTGTTAGGGCGCAGTTTAGTGTTATCGTACGGGTTAGGCTTAGGGGACGGGTGAGGGTAAGGCTTCGGGGAAGTGTTAGGGTTAGGGTTCAGGCTAGGGTTAGGGTTAGGGAACAGGGACGTTTTAGGGTCCAGGTGAGGGTACGACAACGCTTTAGGGTGAGCGTTCGTGTGAGGGCGCGGGTTTGTGTTAGCGTGCGGGTTAGGATTAGGGGACGGATGAGGGTAAGGCTGCGGGGAAGTGTTAGGGTTAGGGTTCGGGCTAGGGTTAGTGTTAGGGGACGGGGACAGTTTAGGGTCCAGGTGAGGGTACGACAACGTTTTAGAATGAGTGTACGTGTGAGGGCACGGGTTAGTGTTAGCGTACCGGTTAGGTTTAGGGCACGGGTGAGGACAAGGCTTCGGGGAAGGGTTAGGGTTAGGGTTCGGGCTAGGGTTAGGGTTAGGGGACTGGGATGGTTTAGGGTCCAGGTGAGGGTACGACAACGCGTTAGGGTGAGCGTACGTGTGAGGGCGCGTGTTAGTTTTAGCGTACGGGTTAGGTTTAGGTGACGGGTGAGCGTAAGGCTTCGGGGAAAGGTTAGGGCTAGGGTTCGGGTTAGGGTTAGGGGACGGGGTTAGGGACGGTTTAAGGTCCAGGTGAGGGTACGACAACACTTTAGGGTGAGCGTACGTGTGAGGGCATGGGTTAGTGTTAGTGTACGTGTTAAGTTTAGGGGACGGGTGAGGGTAAGGCTTCGTGGAAGGCTTAGGGTTATGGTTCAGGCTAGGGTTAGGGTTAGGGGACGGGGACGGTTTAGGGTCGAGGTGAGGGTACGACAACGCTTTAGGGTGAGCGTACGTGTGAGGGCGCGGGTTAGTGTTAGCGTACGGGTTAGGTTTAGGGGACAGTTGAGGGTAAGGCTTCGGGGAAGTTTTAGGGTTAGGGTTCGGGCTAGGGATAGGGTTAGGTGACGGGGACGGTTTAGGGTCCAGGTGAGAGTACGACAACGCTTTAGGGTGAGCGTACGTGTGAGGGCGCGTGTTAGTGTTAGCGTACGGATTAGGATTAGGGGACGGGTGCGGGTAAGGCTTCGAGGAAGGGTTACGTTTAGGGTTCGGGCTAGGGTTAGGGTTAGGGGACGGGGACGGTTTAGGGTCCAGGTTAGGGTACGACAGCGCTTTAGGGTGAGTGTACGTGTGAGGGCGCAGGTTAGTGTTAGCGTTAGGGTTAGGAATTGGGGACGGGTGAGGGTAAGTCTTCGGGGAAGGGTTAGGGTTAGGTGTCGGGCTAGGTTTAGGGTTAGGGGACGGGGACGGTTTAGGCTCCAGGTGAGGGTACTACAACGCTTTAGGGTGAGCGTACGTGTGAGGGCGCGGGTTAGTGTTAGCGTACGGGTTAGGATTAGGGGACAGGTGAGGGTAAGGCTTCGGGGAAGGGTTACGTTTAGGGTTCGGGCTAGGGTTAGGTTTAAGGGACGGGGACGGTTTAGGGTCCAGGTGCGGGTACGACAATGCTTTAGGGTGAGCATACGTGTTAGGGCGCAGTTTAGTGTTATCGTACGGGTTAGGCTTAGGGGACGGGTGAGGGTAAGGCTTCGGGGAAGGGTTAGGGTTAGGGTTCAGGCTAGGGTTAGGGTTAGGGAACGGGGACGTTTTAGGGTCCAGGTGAGGGTACGACAACGCTTTAGGGTGAGCGTTCGTGTGAGGGCGCGGGTTTGTGTTAGCGTACGGGTTACGATTAGGGGACGGGTGAGGGTAAGGCTTCGGGGAAGTGTTAGGTTTAGGGTTCGGGCTAGGGTTAGGGTTAGGGGACGGGGACGGTTTAGGGTCCAGGTGAGGGTACGACAACACTTTAGGGTGAGCGTACGTGTGAGGGCATGGGTTAGGGTTAGCGTGCGGGTTAGGATTAGGGGACGGATGAGGGTAAGGCTTCGGGGAAGGTTTAGGGTTAGGGTTCGGGCTAGGGTTAGTGTTAGGGGACGGGGACAGTTTAGGGTCCAGGTGAGGGTACGACAACGTTTTAGAATGAGTGTACGTGTGAGGGCGCGGGTTAGTGTTAGCGTACCGGTTAGGTTTAGGGGACGGGTGAGGATAAGGCTTCGGGGAAGGGTTAGGGTTAGGGTTCGGGCTAGGGTTAGGGTTAGGGGACTGGGATGGTTTAGGGTCCAGGTGAGGGTACGACAACGCTTTAGGGTGAGCGTACGTGTGAGGGCGCGAGTTAGTGTTAGCGTACGGGTTACGATTAGGCGACGGGTGAGGGTAAGGCTTCGGGGAAGTGTTAGGTTTTGGGTTCGGGCTAGGGTTAGGGTTAGGGGACGGGGACGGTTTAGGGTCCAGGTGAGGGTACGACAACACTTTAGGGTGAGCGTACGTGAGAGGGCGTGGGTTATTGTTAGCGTGCCGGATAGGATTAGGGGACGGATGAGGGTAAGGCTTCGGGAAAGGGTTAGGGTTAGGGTTCGGGCTAGGGTTAGGGTTAGGGGACGGGGACAGTTTAGGGTCCAGGTGAGGGTACGACAACGTTTTAGAATGAGTGTACGTCTGAGGGCGCGGGTTAGTGTTAGCGTACGGGTTAGGTTTATTGGACGGGTGAGGATAAGGCTTCGAGAAAGGGTTAGGGTTAGGGTTCGGGCTAGGGTTAGGGTTAGGGGACTGGGATGGTTTAGGGTCCAGGTGAGTGTACGACAACGCTTTAGGGTGAGCGTACGTGTGAGGGCGCGTGTTAGTGTTAGCGTACGGGTTAGGATTAGGTAACAGTTGAGCGTAAGGCTTCGGGGAAAGTTTAGGGTTAGGGTTCGGGTTAGGGTTAGGGGACGGGGTCAGGGACGGTTTAGGGTCCAGGTGAGGGTACGACAACGCTTTAGGGTGAGCGTACGTGTGAGGGCGCTGTTTAGTGTTAGCATTCGGGTTAGGATTAGGGGACGGGTGAAGTTAAGGCTTCGGGGAAGGGGTAGGGTTAGGGTTCGGGCTAGGGTTAGGGTTTGGGGACAGGCACGGTTTAGGGTCCAGGTGAGAGTACGACAACACTTTAGGGTGAGCGTACGTGTGAGGGCATGGGTTAGTTTTAGCGTACGGGTTAAGTTTAGGGGACGGGTGAGGGTAAGGCTTCGGGAAAGGGTTAGGGTTAGGGTTAGGGCTAGGGTTAGGGTTAGGGGCCGGAGACGGTTTAGGGTCCAGGTGAGGATACGACAACGCTTTAGGGTGAGCGTACGTGTGAGGGCGCGGGTTAGTGTTAGCGTACCGGTTAGGTTTAGGTGACGGGTGAGCATAAGGCTTCGGGGAAGGGTTAGGGTTAGGGTTCGGTTTAGGGGACGGGGACGGTTTAGGGTCCAGGTGAGGGAACGACAACGCTTTAGTGTGAGCGTACGTGTGCGGGCGCGTGTTAGTGTTAGCGTACGGGTTAGGATTAGGAGACGGGTGAGGGTAAGGCTTCGGGGAAGGGTTAGGGTTAGGGTTCGGGCTAGGGTTAGGGTGAGGCGACGGGGACGGTTTAGTGTCCAGGTGAGGGTACGACAACGCTTTAGGATGAGCGTACGTGTGAGGGCGCGGGTTAGTGTTAGCGTACGGGTTAGGTTTAGGAGACGGTTGATGGTAAGGCTTCGGGGAAGGGTTAGGATTAGGGTTCGGGCTAGGGTTAGGGTTAGGGGACGGGGACGGTTTAGGGTCCAGGTGAGGGTACGACAACGCTTTAGGGTGAGCGTACGTGTGAGGGAATGGGTTAGTGTTAGCGTACAGGTTAGGATTAGGGGTCGGGTGAGTGTAAGGCTTCGGGGAAGTGTTAGGGTTAGTGTTCGGGCTAGGGTTAGGGTTAGGGGACAGGGACGGTTTAGGGTCCAGGTGAGTGTACGACAATGCTTTAGGGTGAGCGTACGTGTGAGGGTGCAGGTTAGTGTTAGCGTACGGGTTACGATTTGTGGACGGGTGAGCGTAAGGCTTCGGGGAAAGGTTAGGGATAGGGTTCGGGCTAGGGTTAGGTTTAAGGTTAGGGGACGTTTTAGGGTGCAGGTGAGGGTACGACAACGCTTTAGGGTGAGCGTACGTGTGAGGGCACGGGTTAGTGTTAGCGTACGGGTTAGGATTAGGGGACGGGTGAGGGTCAGGCTTCGGGGAAGGGTTAGGGTTAGTGTTCGGGCTAGGGTTAGGGTTAGGGGACGGGGACGGTTTAGTGTCCAGGTGAGGGTACGACAACGCTTTAGGGGGAGCGTACGTGTGAGGGCGCGGGTTAGTGTCAGCGTACGGGTTAGGATTAGGGGACGGGTGAGGGTCAGGCTTCGGGGAAGGGTTAGGGTTAGGGTTCGGGCTAGGGTTAGGGTTAGGGGACGGGGACGGTTTAGGGTCCAGGTGAGGGTACGACAACGCTTTAGGGTGAGCGTACGTGTGAGGGCGCGTGTTAGTGTTAGCGTACGGATTAGGATTAGGGGACGGGTGCGGGTAAGGCTTCGAGGAAGGGTTACGTTTAGGGTTCGGGCTAGGGTTAGGGTTAGGGGACGGGGACGGTTTAGGGTCCAGGTTAGTGTACGACAGCGCTTTAGGGTGAGTGTACGTGTGAGGGCCCGGGTTAGTGTTAGCGTACGAGTTAGGAATTGGGGACGGGTGAGGGTAAGGCTTCGGGGAAGGGTTAGGGTTAGGTGTCGGGCTAGGTTTAGGGTTAGGGGACGGGGACGGTTTAGGGTCCAGTTGAGGGTACTACAACGCTTTAGGGTGAGCGTACGTGTGAGGGCACGTGTTAGTGTTAGCGTACGGGTTAGGATTAGGGGACAGGTGAGGGTAAGGCTTCGGGGAAGGGTTACGTTTAGGCTTCGGGCTAGGGTTAGGTTTAAGGGACGGGGACGGTTTAGGGTCCAGGTGCGGGTACGACAATGCTTTACGGTGAGCATAAGTGTTAGGGCGCAGTTTAGTGTTATCGTACGGGTTAGGCTTAGGGGACGGGTGAGGGTAAGGCTTCGGGGAAGTGTTAGGGTTAGGGTTCGGGCTAGGGTTAGGGAACGGGGACGTTTTAGGGTCCAGGTGAGGGTACGACAACGCTTTAGGGTGAGCGTTCGTGTGAGGGCGCGGGTTTGTGTTAGCGTACGGGTTACGATTAGGGGACGGGTGAGGGTAAGGCTTCGGGGAAGTGTTAGGTTTAGGGTTCGGGCTAGGGTTAGGGTTAGAGGACGGGGACGGTTTAGGGTCCAGGTGAGGGTACGACAACACTTTAGGGTGAGCGTACGTGTGAGGGCGTGGGTTAGTGTTAGCGTGCGGGTTAGGATTAGGGGACGGATGAGGGTAAGGCTTCGGGGAAAGATTAGGGTTAGGGTTCGGGCTAGGGTTAGTGTTAGGGGACGGGGACAGTTTAGGGTCCAGGTGAGGGTACTACAACGCTTTAGGGTGAGCGTACGTGTGAGGGCGCGGGTTAGTGTTAGCGTACGGGTTAGGATTAGGGGACAGGTGAGGGTAAGGCTTCGGGGAAGTGTTACGTTTAGGGTTCGGGCTAGGGTTAGGTTTAAGGGCCGGGGACGGTTTAGGGTCCAGGTGCGGGTACGACAATGCTTTAGGGTGAGCATACGTGTTAGGGCGCAGTTTAGTGTTATCGTACGGGTTAGGATTAGGGGACGGATGAGGATAAGGCTTCGGGGAAGTGTTAGGGTTAGGGTTCGGGCCAGGGTTAGGGTTAGGGGACTGGGATGGTTTAGGGTCCAGGTGAGGGTACGACAACGTGTTAGGGTGAGCGTACGTGTGAGGGCGCGTGTTAGTGTTAGCGTACGTGTTAGGATTAGGTGACGGGTCAGCGTAAGGCTTCGGGGAAAGGTTAGGGCTAGGGTTCGGGTTAGGGTTAGGGGACGGGGTCAGGGACGGTTTAAGGTCCAGGTGAGGGTACGACAACGCTTTAGGGTGAGCGTACGTGTGAGGGCATGGGTTAGTGTTAGTGTACGTGTTAAGTTTAGGGGACGGGTGAGGGTAAGGCTTCGTGGAAGGGTTAGGGTTATGGTTCAGGCTAGGGTTAGGGTTAGGGGACGGGGACGGTTTAGGGTCGAGGTGAGGGTACGACAACGCTTTAGGGTGAGCGTTCGTGTGAGGGCGCGGGTTTGTGTTAGCGTGCGGGTTAGGATTAGGGGACGGATGAGGGTAAGGCTGCGGGGAAGTGTTAGGGTTAGGGTTCGGGCTAGGGTTAGTGTTAGGGGACGGGGACAGTTTAGGGTCCAGGAGAGGGTACGACAACGTTTTAGAATGAGTGTACGTGTGAGGGCGCGGGTTAGTGTTAGCGTACCGGTTAGGTTTAGGGCACGGGTGAGGACAAGGCTTCGGGGAAGGGTTAGGGTTAGGGTTCGGGCTAGGGTTAGGGTTAGGGGACTGGGATGGTTTAGGGTCCAGGTGAGGGTACGACAACGCGTTATGGTGAGCGTACGTGTGAGGGCGCGTGTTAGTTTTAGCGTACGGGTTAGGTTTAGGTGACGGGTGAGCGTAAGGCTTCGGGGAAAGGTTAGGGCTAGGGTTCGGGTTAGGGTTAGGGGACGGGGTCAGGGACGGTTTAAGGTCCAGGTGAGGGTACGACAACGCTTTAGGGTGAGCGTACGTGTGAGGGCATGTGTTAGTGTTAGTGTACGTGTTAAGTTTAGGGGACGGGTGAGGGTAAGGCTTCGTGGAAGGGTTAGGGTTATGGTTCAGGCTAGGGTTAGGGTTAGGGGACGGGGACGGTTTAGGGTCGAGGTGAGGGTACGACAACGCTTTAGGGTGAGCGTACGTGTGAGGGCGCGGGTTAGTGTTAGCGTACGGGTTAGGTTTAGGGGACAGTTGAGGGTAAGGCTTCGGGGAAGTTTTAGGGTTAGGGTTCGGGCTAGGGATAGGGTTAGGTGACGGGGACGGTTTAGGGTCCAGGTGAGAGTACGACAACGCTTTAGGGTGAGCGTACGTGTGAGGGCGCGTGTTAGTGTTAGCGTACGGATTAGGATTAGGGGACGGGTGCGGGTAAGGCTTCGAGGAAGGGTTACGTTTAGGGTTCGGGCTAGGGTTAGGGTTAGGGGACGGGGACGGTTTAGGGTCCAGGTTAGGGTACGACAGCGCTTTAGGGTGAGTGTACTTGTGAGGGCGCAGGTTAGTGTTAGCGTACGGGTTAGGAATTGGGGACGGGTGAGGGTAAGTCTTCGGGGAAGGGTTGGGGTTAGGTGTCGGGCTAGGTTTAGGGTTAGGGGACGGGGACGGTTTAGGCTCCAGGTGAGGGTACTACAACGCTTTAGGGTGAGCGTACGTGTGAGGGCGCGGGTTAGTGTTAGCGTACGGGTTAGGATTAGGGGACAGGTGAGGGTAAGACTTCGGGGAAGGGTTACGTTTAGGGTTCGGGCTAGGGTTAGGTTTAAGGGACGGGGACGGTTTAGGGTCCAGGTGCGGGTACGACAATGCTTTAGGGTGAGCATACGTGTTAGGGCGCAGTTTAGTGTTATCGTACGGGTTAGGCTTAGGGGACGGGTGAGGGTAAGGCTTCGGGGAAGGGTTAGGGTTAGGGTTCAGGCTAGGGTTAGGGTTAGGGAACGGGGACGTTTTAGGGTCCAGGTGAGGGTACGACAACGCTTTAGGGTGAGCGTTCTTGTGAGGGCGCGGGTTTGTGTTAGCGTACGGGCTACGATTAGGGGACGGGTGAGGGTAAGGCTTCGGGGAAGTGTTAGGTTTAGGGTTCGGGCTAGGGTTAGGGTTAGGGGACGGGGACGGTTTAGGGTCCAGGTGAGGGTACGACAACACTTTAGGGTGAGCGTACGTGTGAGGGTGCAGGTTAGGGTTAGCGTACGGGTTACGATTTGGGGACGGGTGAGCGTAAGGCTTCGGGGAAAGGTTAGGGATAGGGTTCGGGCTAGGGTTAGGGTTAAGGTTAGGGGACGTTTTAGGGTGCAGGTGAGGGTACGACAACGCTTTAGGGTGAGCGTACGTGTGAGGGCACGGGTTAGTGTTAGCGTACGGGTTAGGATTAGGGGACGGGTGAGGGTCAGGCTTCGGGGAAGGGTTAGGGTTAGTGTTCGGGCTAGGGTTACGGTTAGGGGACGGGGACGGTTTAGTGTCCAGGTGAGGGTACGACAACGCTTTAGGGGGAGCGTACGTGTGAGGGCGCGGGTTAGTGTCAGCGTACGGGTTAGGATTAGGGGACGGGTGAGGGTCAGGCTTCGGGGAAGGGTTAGGGTTAGGGTTCGGGCTAGGGTTAGGGTTAGGGGACGGGGACGGTTTAGGGTCCAGGTGAGGGTACGACAACGCTTTAGGGGGAGCGTACGTGTGAGGGCGCGGGTTAGTGTCAGCGTACGGGTTAGGATTAGGGGTCGGGTGAGGGTCAGGCTTCGGGGAAGGGTTAGGGTTAGGGTTCGGGCTAGGGTTAGGGTTAGGGGACGGGGACGGTTTAGGGTCCAGGTGAGGGTACGACAACGCTTTAGGGGGAGCATACGTGTGAGGGCGCGGGTTAGTGTCAGCGTACGGGTTAGGATTAGAGGACGGGTGAGGGTCAGGCTTCGGGGAAGGGTTAGGGTTAGGGTTCGGGCTAGGGTTAGGGGACGGGGACGGGGACGGTTTAGGGTCCAGGTGAGGGTACGAAAACGCTTTAGGGGGAGCGTACGTGTGAGGGCGCGGCTTAGTGTCAGCGTACGGGTTAGGATTAGGGGACGGGTGAGGGTCAGGCTTCGGGGAAGGGTTAGGGTTAGGGTTCGGGTTAGGGTTAGGGGACGGGGACAGGGACGGTTTAGGGTCCAGGTGAGGGTACGACAACGCTTTAGGGTGAGCGTACGTGTGAGGGCGCGGGTTAGTGTCAGCGTACGGGTTAGGATTAGGGGACGGGTGAGGATCAGGCTTCGGGGAAGGGTTAGGTTTAGGGTTCGGGCTAGGGTTAGGGGACAGGGACGGGGACGGTTTAGGGTCCAGGTGAGGGTACGAAAACGCTTTAGGGGGCGCGTACGTGTGAGGGCGCGGGTTAGTGTCAGCGTACGGGTTAGGATTAGGGGACGGGTGAGGGTCAGGCTTCGGGGAAGGGTTAGGGTTAGGGTGCGGGCTAGGGTTAGGGGACAGGGACGGGGACGGTTTAGGGTCCAGGTGAGGGTACGAAAACGCTTTAGGGGGAGCGTACGTGTGAGGGCGCGGGTTAGTGTCAGCGTACGGGTTAGGATTAGGGGACGGGTGAGGGTCAGGCTTCGGGGAAGGGTTAGGGTTAGGGTTCGGGCTAGGGTTAGGGGACGGGGACGGGGACTGTTTAGGGTCCAGGTGAGGGTACGACAACGCTTTAGGGGGAGCGTACGTGTGAGGGCGCGGGTTAGTGTCAGCGTACGGGTTAGGATTAGGGGACGGGTGAGGGTCAAGCTTCGGGGAAGGGTTAGGGTTAGGGTTCGGGCTAGGGTTAGGTTTAGGGGACGGGGACGGTTTAGGGTCCAGGTGCGGGTACGACAACCCTTTAGGGGGAGCATACGTGTGAGGGCGCGGGTTAGTGTTAGCGTACGGGTTAGGATTAGGGGACGGGTGAGGGTCAGGCTTCTGGGAAGGGTTAGGGTTAGGGTTCGGGCTAGGGTTAGGGTTAGGGGACGGGGACGGTTTAGGGTCCAGGTGAGGGTACGACAACGCTTTAGGGGCAGCGTACGTGTTAGGGCGCGGGTTAGTGTCACCGTACGGGTTAGGATTAGGGGACAGGTTAGGGTCAGGCTTTGGGGAAGGGTTAGGGTTAGGGTTCGGGCTAGGGTTAGGGGACAGGGACGGGGACGGTTTAGGGTCCAGGTGAGGGTACGACAACGCTTTAGGGGGAGCGTACGTGTGAGGGCGCGGGTTAGTGTCAGCGTACGGGTTAGGATTAGGGGACGGGTGAGGGTCAGGCTTCGGGGAAGGTTTAGGGTTAGGGTTCGGGCTAGGGTTAGGGTTACGGGACGGGGACGGTTTAGGGTTCAGGTGAGGGTATGACAACGCTTTAGGGGGAGCGTACGTGTGAGGGCGCGGGTTAGTGTCAGCGTACGGGTTAGCATTAGGGGACGCGTGAGGGTCAGGCTTCGGGGAAGTGTTAGGGTTAGGGTTCGGGCTAGGGTTAGGGTTAGGGGACGGGGACGGTTTAGGGTCCAGGTGAGGGTACGACAACGCTTTAGGGGGAGCGTACGTGTGAGGGCGCGGGTTAGTGTCAGCGTACGGGTTAGCATTAGGGGACGGGTGAGGGTCAGGCTTCGGGGAAGGGTTAGGGTTAGGGTTCGGGCTAGGGTTAGGGTTAGGGGACGGGGACGGTTTAGGGTCCAGGTGAGGGTACGACAACCCTTTAGGGGGAGCGTACGTGTGAGGGCGCGGGTTAGTGTTAGCGTACGGGTTAGGATTAGGGGACGGGTGAGGGTCAGGCTTCTGGGAAGGGTTAGGGTTAGGGTTCGGGCTAGGGTTAGGGTTAGGGGACGGGGACGGTTTAGGGTCCAGGTGAGGGTACGACAACGCTTTAGGGGGAGCGTACGTGTTAGGGCGCGGGTTAGTGTCAGCGTACGGGTTAGGATTAGGGGACGGGTGAGGGTCAGGCTTCGGGGAAGGGTTAGGGTTAGGGTTCGGGCTAGGGTTAGGGGACAGGGACGGGGACGGTTTAGGGTCCAGGTGAGGGTACGACAACGCTTTAGGGGGAGCGTATGTGTGAGGGCGCGGGTTAGTGTCAGCGTACGGGTTAGGATTAGGGGACGGGTGAGTGTCAGGCTTCGGGGAAGGGTTAGGGTTAGGGTGCGGGCTAGGGTTAGGGGACAGGGACGGGGACTGTTTAGGGTCCAGGTGAGGGTACGACAACGCTTTAGGGGGAGCGTACGTGTGAGGGTGCGGGTTAGTGTCAGCGTACTGGTTAGGATTAGGGGACGGGTGAGGGTCAGGCTTCGGGGAAGGGTTAGGGATAGGGTTCGTGCTAGGGTTAGGGTTAGGGGATGGGGACGGTTTAGGGTCCAGGTGAGGGTACGACAACGCTTTAGGGGGAGCGTACGTGTGAGGGCGCGGGTTAGTGTCAGCGTACGGGTTAGGATTAGGGGACGGGTGAGGGTCAGGCTTCGGGGAAGGGTTAGGGTTAGGGTTCGGGCTAGGGTTAGGGTTAGGGGACGGGGACGGTTTAGGGTCCAGGTGAGGGTACGACAACGCTTTAGGGGGAGCGTACGTGTGAGGGCGCGGGTTAGTGTCAGCGCACGGGTTAGGATTAGGGGACGGGTGAGGGTCAGGCTTCGGGGAAGGGTTAGGTTTAGGGTTCGGGCTAGGGTTAGGGTTAGGGGACGGGGACGGTTTAGGGTCCAGGTGAGGGTACGACAACGCTTTAGGGGGAGCGTACGTGTGAGGGCGCGGGTTAGTGTCAGCGTACGGGTTAGGATTAGGGGACGGGTGAGGGTCAGGCTTCGGGGAAGGGTTAGGGTTAGGGTTCGGGCTAGGGTTAGGGTTAGGGGACGGGGAGGGTTTAGGGTCCAGGTGGGGGTACGACAACGCTTTAGGGTGAGCGTACGTGTGAGGGCGCGGGTTAGTGTCAGCGTACGGCTTAGGATTAGGGGACGGGTGAGGGTAAGGCTTCGGGGAACGGTTAGGGTTAGGGTTCGGGCTAGGGTTAGGGTTAGGGGACGGGGACGGATTAGGGTCCAGGTGAGGGTACGTCAACGCTTTAGGGGGAGCGTACGTGTGAGGGCGCGGGTTAGTGTCAGCGTACGGGTTAGGAGTAGGGTACGGGTGAGGGTCAGGCTTCGGGGAAATGTTAGGGTTAGGGTTCGGGCTAGGGTTAGGGTTAGGGGACGGGGACGGTTTAGCGTCCAGGTGAGGGTACGACAACGCTTTAGGGGGAGCGTACGTGTGAGGGCGCGGGTTAGTGTCAGCGTACGGGTTAGGATTAGGGGACGGGTGAGGGTCAGGCTTCGGGGAAGGGTTACGGTTAGGGTTCGGGCTAGGGTTAGGGTTAGGGGACGGGGAGGGTTTAGGGTCCAGGTGGGGGTACGACAACGCTTTAGGGTGAGCGTACGTATGAGGGCGCGGGTTAGTGTTAGCGTACGGTTTAGGATTAGGGGACGGGTGAGGGTAAGGCTTCGGGGAAGGGTTAGTGTTAGAGTTCGGGCTAGGGTTAGGGTTAGGGGACGGGGACGCTTTAGGGTCCAGGTGAGGGCACGACAACGCTTTAGGGGGAGCGTACGTGTGAGGGCGCGGGTTAGTGTCAGCGTACGGGTTAGGAGTAGGGTACGGGTGAGGGTCAGGCTTCGGGGAAATGTTAGGGTTAGGGTTCGGGCTAGGGTTAGAGTTAGGGGACGGGGACGGTTAAGGGTCCAGGTGAGGGTACGACAACTCTTTAGGGGGAGCGTACGTGTGAGGGCGCGGGTTAGTGTCAGCGTACGGTTTAGCATTAGGGGACGGGTGAGGGTCAGGCTTCGGGGAAGGGTTAGGGTTAGGGTTCGGGCTAGGGTTAGGGTTGGGGGACCGGGACGGTTTAGGGTCCAGGTGAGGGTACGACAACGCTTTAGGTGGAGCGTACGTGTGAGGGCGCGGGTTAGTGTCAGCGTACGGGTTAGGATTAGGGGACGGGTGAGGGTCAGGCTTCGGGGAAGGGTTAGGGTTAGGGTTCGGGCTAGGGTTAGGGTTAGGGGACGGGGACGGTTTAGGGTCCAGGTGAGGGTACGACAACGCTTTAGGGGGAGCGTACGTGTGAGGGCGCGGGTTAGTGTCAGCGTACGGGTTAGGATTAGGGGACGGGTGAGCGTCAGGCTTCGGGGAAGGGTTAGGGTTAGGGTTCGGGCTAGGGTTAGGGTTAGGGGACGGGGACGGTTTAGGGTCCAGGTGAGGGTACGACAACGCTTTAGGGGGAGCGTACGTGTGAGGGCGCGGGTTAGTGTCAGCGTACGGGTTAGGATTAGGGGACGGGTGAGGGTCAGGCTTCGGGGAAAGGTTAGGGTTAGGGTTCGGGCTAGGGTTAGGGTTAGGGGATGGGGATGGTTTAGGGTCCAGGTGAGGGTACGACAACGCTTTAGGGGGAGCGTACGTGTGAGGGCGCGGGTTAGTGTCAGCGTACGGGTTAGGATTAGGGGACGGGTGAGGGTCAGGCTTCGGGGAAGGGTTAGGGTTAGGGTTCGGGCTAGGGTTAGGGTTAGGGGACCGGGACGGTTTAGGGTCCAGGTGAGGGTACGACAACGCTTTAGGTGGAGCGTACGTGTGAGGGCGCGGGTTAGTGTCAGCGTACGTGTTAGGATTAGGGGACGGGTGAGGGTCAGGCTTCGGGGAAGGGTTAGGGTTAGGGTTCGGGCTAGGGTTAGGGTTAGGGGACCGGGACGGTTTAGGGTCCAGGTGAGGGTACGACAACGCTTTAGGGGGAGCGTACGTGTGAGGGCGCGGGTTAGTGTCAGCGTACGGGTTAGGATTAGGGGACGGGTGAGCGTCAGGCTTCGGGGAAGGGTTAGGGTTAGGGTTCGGGCTAGGGTTAGGGTTAGGGGACGGGGACGGTTTAGGGTCCAGGTGAGGGTACGACAACGCTTTAGGGGGAGCGTACGTGTGAGGGCGCGGGTTAGTGTCAGCGTACGGGTTAGGATTAGGGGACGGGTGAGGGTCAGGCTTCGGGGAAGGGTTAGGGTTAGGGTTCGGGCTAGGGTTAGGGTTAGGGGACGGGGACGGTTTAGGGTCCAGGTGAGGGTACGACAACGCTTTAGGGGGAGCGTACGTGTGAGGGCGCGGGTTAGTGTCAGCGTACGGGTTAGGATTAGGGGACGGGTGAGGGTCAGGCTTCGGGGAAGTGTTAGGGTTAGGGTTCGGGCTAGGGTTAGGGTTAGGGGACGGGGACGGTTTAGGGTCCAGGTGAGGGTACGACAACGCTTTAGGGGGAGCGTACGTGTGAGGGCGCGGGTTTGTGTCAGCGTACGGGTTAGGATTAGGGGACGGGTGAGGGTCAGGCTTCGAGGAAGGGTTAGGGTTAGGGTTCGGGCTAGGGTTAGGGTTAGGGGACGGGGACGGTTTAGGGTCCAGGTGAGGGTACGACAACGCTTTAGGGGGAGCGTACGTGTGAGGGCGTGGGTTAGTGTCAGCGTACGGGTTAGGATTAGGGGACGGGTGAGGGTCAGGCTTCGGGGAAGGGTTAGGGTTAGGGTTCGGGCTAGGGTTAGGGTTAGGGGATGGGGACGGTTTAGGGTCCAGGTGAGGGTACGACAACGCTTTAGGGGGAGCGTACGTGTGAGGGCGCGGGTTAGTGTCAGCGTACGGGTTAGGATTAGGGGACGGGTGAGGGTCAGGCTTCGGGGAAGGGTTAGGGTTAGGGTTCGGGCTAGGGTTAGGGTTAGGGGACGGGGACGGTTTAGGGTCCAGGTGAGGGTACGACAACGCTTTAGGGGGAGTGTACGTGTGAGGGCGCGGGTTACTGTCAGCGCACGTGTTAGGATTAGGGGACGGGTGAGGGTCAGGCTTCGGGGAAGGTTTAGGGTTAGGGTTCGGGCTAGGGTTAGGGTTAGGGGATGGGGACGGTTTAGGGTCCAGGTGAGGGTACGACAATGCTTTAGGGGGAGCGTACGTGTGAGGGCGCGGGTTAGTGTCAGCGTACGGGTTAGGATTAGGGGACGGGTGAGGGTCAGGCTTCGGGGAAGGGTTAGGTTTAGGGTTCAGGCTAGTGTTAGGGTTAGGGGACGGGGAGGGTTTAGGGTCCAGGTGGGGGTACGACAACGCTTTAGGGTGAGCGTACGTGTGAGGGCGCAGGTTAGTGTCAGCGTACGGGTTAGGATTAGGGGATGGGTGAGGGTAAGGCTTCGGGGAAGAGTTAGGGTTAGGGTTCGGGCTAGGGTTAGGGTTAGGGGACGGGGATGGTTTAGGGTCCAGGTGAGGGTACGACAACGCTTTAGGGGGAGCGTACGTGTGAGGGCGCGGGTTAGTGTCAGCGTAAGGGTTAGGATTAGGGGACGGGTGAGGGTCAGGCTTCGGGGAAGGTTTAGGGTTAGGGTTCGGGCTAGGGTTAGGGTTAGGGGACGGGGACGGTTTAGGGTCCAGGTGAGGGTACGACAACGCTTTAGGGGGAGCGTACGTGTGAGGGCGCGGGTTAGTGTCAGCGTACGGGTTAGGATTAGGGGACGGGTGAGGGTCAGGCTTCGGGGAAGGGTTAGGGTTAGGGTTCGGGCTAGGGTTAGGGTTAGAGGACGGGGACGGTTTAGGGTCCAGGTGAGGGTACGACAACGCTTTAGGGGGAGCGTACGTGTGAGGGCGCGTGTTAGTGTCAGCGTACGGGTTAGGATTAGGGGACGGGTGAGGGTCAGGCTTCGGGGAAGGGTTAGGGTAGGGTTCGGGCTAGGGTTAGGGTTAGGGGACGGGGACGGTTTAGGGTCCAGGTGAGGGTACGACAACGCTTTAGGGGGAGCGTACGTGTGAGGGCGTGGGTTAGTGTCAGCGTACGGGTTAGGATTAGGGGACGGGTGAGGGTCAGGCTTCGGGGAAGGGTTAGGGTTAGGGTTCGGGCTAGGGTTAGGGGACGGCGACGGGGACGGTTTAGGGTCCAGGTGAGGGTACGACAACGCTTTAGGGGGAGCGTACGTGTGAGGGTGCGGGTTAGTGTCAGCGTACGGGTTAGGATTAGGGGACGGGTGAGGGTCAGGCTTCGGGGAAGGGTTAGGGTTAGGGTTCGTGCTAGGGTTAGGGTTAGGGGATGGGGACGGTTTAGGGTCCAGGTGAGGGTACGACAACGCTTTAGGGGGAGCGTACGTGTGAGGGCGCGGGTTAGTGTCAGCGTACGGGTTAGGATTAGGGGACGGGTGAGGGTCAGGCTTCGGGGAAGGGTTAGGGTTAGGGTTCGGGCTAGGGTTAGGGTTAGGGGACGGGGACGGTTTAGGGTCCAGGTGAGGGTACGACAACGCTTTAGGGGGAGCGTACGTGTGAGGGCGCGGGTTACTGTCAGCGCACGGGTTAGGATTAGGGGACGGGTGAGGGTCAGGCTTCGGGGAAGGGTTAGGTTTAGGGTTCGGGCTAGGGTTAGGGTTAGGGGACGGGGACGGTTTAGGGTCCAGGTGAGGGTACGACAACGCTTTAGGGGGAGCGTACTTGTGAGGGCGCGGGTTAGTGTCAGCGTACGGGTTAGGATTAGGGGACGGGTGAGGGTAAGGCTTCGGGGAAGGGTTAGGGTTAGGGTTCGGGCTAGGGTTAGGGTTAGGGGACGGGGACGGTTTAGGGTCCAGGTGAGGGTACGACAACGCTTTAGGGGGAGCGTACGTGTGAGGGCGCGGGTTAGTGTCAGCGTACGGGTTAGGATTAGGGGACGGGTGAGGGTCAGGCTTCGGGGAAGGTTTAGGGTTAGGGTTCGGGCTAGGGTTAGGGTTAGGGGACGGGGACGGTTTAGGGTCCAGGTCGGGGTACGACAACGCTTTAGGGTGAGCGTACTATGAGGGCGCGGTTTAGTGTTAGCATACGGTTTAGGATTAGGGGACGGGTGAGGGTAAGGCTTCGGGGAAGGGTTAGTGTTAGAGTTCGGGCTAGGGTTAGGGTTAGGGGAAGGGGACGGTTTAGGGTCCAGGTGAGGGCACGACAACGCTTTAGGGGGAGCGTACGTGTGAGGGCGCGGGTTAGTGTCAGCGTACGGGTTAGGAGTAGGGTACGGGTGAGGGTCAGGCTTCGGGGAAATGTTAGGGTTAGGGTTCGGGCTAGGGTTAGGGTTAGGGGACGGGGACGGTTTAGGGTCCAGGTGAGGGTACGACAACGCTTTAGGGGGAGCGTACGTGTGAGGGCGCGGGTTAGTGTCAGCGTACGGGTTAGTATTAGGGGACGGGTGAGTGTCAGGCTTCGGGGAAGGGTTAGGGTTAGGGTTCGGGCTAGGGTTAGGGTTAGGGGACGGGGATGGTTTAGGGTCCAGGTGGGGGTACGACAACGCTTTAGGGTGAGCGTACGTATGAGGGCGCGGGTTAGTGTTAGCGTACGGTTTAGGATTAGGGGACGGGTGAGGGTAAGGCTTCGGGGAAGTGTTAGTGTTAGAGTTCGGGCTAGGGTTAGGGTTAGGGGACGGGGACGCTTTAGGGTCCAGGTGAGGGCACGACAACGTTTTAGGGGGAGCGTACGTGTGAGGGCGCGGGTTAGTGTCAGCGTATGGGTTAGGAGTAGGGTACGGGTGAGGGTCAGGCTTCGGGGAAATGTTAGGGTTAGGGTTCGGGCTAGGGTTAGGGTTAGGGGACGGGGACGGTTAAGGGTCCAGGTGAGGGTACAACAACTCTTTAGGGGGAGCGTACGTGTGAGGGCGCGGGTTAGTGTCAGCGTACGGTTTAGCATTAGGGGACGGGTGAGGGTCAGGCTTCGGGGAAGGGTTAGGGTTAGGGTTCAGGCTAGGGTTAGGGTTAGGGGACCGGGACGGTTTAGGGTCCAGGTGAGGGTACGACAACGCTTTAGGTGGAGCGTACGTGTGAGGGCGCGGGTTAGTGTCAGCGTACGGGTTAGGATTAGGGGACGGGTGAGGGTCAGGCTTCGGGGAAGGGTTAGGGTTAGGTTTCGGGCTAGGGTTAGGGTTAGGGGACCGGGACGGTTTAGGGTCCAGGTGAGGGTACGACAACGCTTTAGGGGGAGCGTACGTGTGAGGGCGCGGGTTAGTGTCAGCGTACGGGTTAGGATTAGGGGACGGGTGAGCGTCAGGCTTCGGGGAAGGGTTAGGGTTAGGGTTCGGGCTAGGGTTAGGGTTAGGGGACGGGGACGGTTTAGGGTCCAGGTGAGGGTACGACAACGCTTTAGGGGGAGCGTACGTGTGAGGGCGCGGGTTAGTGTCAGCGTACGGGTTAGGATTAGGGGACGGGTGAGGGTCAGGCTTCGGGGAAGGGTTAGGGTTAGGGTTCGGGCTAGGGTTAGGGTTAGGGGACGGGGACGGTTTAGGGTCCAGGTGAGGGTACGACAACGCTTTAGGGGGAGCGTACGTGTGAGGGCGCGGGTTAGTGTCAGCGTACGGGTTAGGATTAGGGGACGGGTGAGGGTCAGGCTTCGGGGAAAGGTTAGGGTTAGGGTTCGGGCTAGGGTTAGGGTTAGGGGACGGGGACGGTTTAGGGTCCAGGTGAGGGTACGACAACGCTTTAGGGGGAGCGTACGTGTGAGGGCGCGGGTTAGTGTCAGCGTACGGGTTAGGATTAGGGGACGGGTGAGGGTCAGGCTTCGGGGAAGGGTTAGGGTTAGGGTTCGGGCTAGGGTTAGGGTTAGGGGACGGGGACGGTTTAGGGTCCAGGTGAGGGTACGACAACGCTTTAGGGGGAGCGTACGTGTGAGGGCGCGGGTTAGTGTCAGCGTACGGGTTAGGATTAGGGGACGGGTGAGGGTCAGGCTTCGGGGAAGGGTTAGGGTTAGGGTTCGGGCTAGGGTTAGGGTTAGGGGACGGGGACGGTTTAGGGTCCAGGTGGGGGTACGACAACGCTTTAGGGTGAGCGTACGTATGAGGGCGCGGGTTAGTGTTAGCGTACGGTATAGGATTATGGGACGGGTGAGGGTAAGGCTTCGGGGAAGGGTTAGTGTTAGAGTTCGGGCTAGGGTTAGGGTTAGGGGACGGGGACGGTTTAGGGTCCAGGTGAGGGCACGACAACGCTTTAGGGGGAGCGTACGTGTGAGGGCGCGGGTTAGTGTCAGCGTACGGGTTAGGAGTAGGGTACGGGTGAGGGTCAGGCTTCGGGGAAATGTTAGGGTTAGGGTTCGGGCTAGGGTTAGGGTTAGGGGACGGGGACGGTTTAGGGTCCAGGTGAGGGTACGACAACTCTTTAGGGGGAGCGTACGTGTGAGGGCGCAGTTTAGTGTCAGCGTACGGTTTAGCATTAGGGGACGGGTGAGGGTCAGGCTTCGGGGAAGGGTTAGGGTTAGGGTTCGGGCTAGGATAGGGTTAGGGGACCGGGACGGTTTAGGGTTCAGGTGAGGGTACGACAACGCTTTAGGTGGAGCGTACGTGTGAGGGCGCGGGTTAGTGTCAGCGTACGGGTTAGGATTAGGGGACGGGTGAGGGTCAGGCTTCGGGGAAGGTTTAGGGTTAGGGTTAGGGCTAGGGTTAAGGTTAGGGGACGGGGACGATTTAGGGTCCAGGTGAGGGTACGACAACGCTTTAGGGGGAGCGTACGTGTGAGGGCGCGGGTTAGTGTCAGCGTACGGGTTAGGATTAGGGGACGGGTGAGGGTCAGGCTTCGGGGAAGGGTTAGGGTTAGGGTTCGGGGTAGGGTTAGGGTTAGGGGACGGGGACGGTTTAGGGTCCAGGTGAGGGTACGACAACGCTTTAGGGGGAGCGTACGTGTGAGGGCGCGGGTTAGTGTCAGCGTACGGGTTAGGATTAGGGGACGGGTGAGGGTCAGGCTTCGGGGAAGGGTTAGGGTTAGGGTTCGGGCTAGGGTTAGGGTTAGGGGACGGGGACGGTTTAGGGTCCAGGTGAGGGTACGACAACGCTTTAGGGGGAGCGTACGTGTGAGGGCGCGGGTTAGTGTCAGCTTACGGGTTAGGATTAGGGGACGGGTGAGGGTAAGGCTTCGGGGAAGGGTTAGGGTTAGGGTTCGGGCTAGGGTTAGGGTTAGGGGACGGGGACGGTTTAGGGTCCAGGTGAGTGTACGACAACGCTTTAGGGGGAGCGTACGTGTGAGGGCGCGGGTTAGAGTCAGCGTACGGGTTAGGAGTAGGGGACGGGTGAGGGTCAGGCTTCGGGGAAGGGTTAGGGTTAGGGTTCGGGCTAGGGTTAGGGTTAGGGGACGGGGACGGTTTAGGGTCCAGGTGAGGGTACGACAACGCTTTAGGGGGAGCGTACGTGTGAGGGCGCGGGTTAGTGTCAGCGTACGGGTTAGGATTAGGGGACGGGTGAGGGTCAGGCTTCGGGGAAGGGTTAGGGTTAGGGTTCGGGCTAGGGTTAGGGTTAGGGGACGGGGACGGTTTAGGGTCCAGGTGAGGGTACGACAACGCTTTAGGGGGAGCGTACGTGTGAGGGCGCGGGTTAGTGTCAGCGTACGGGTTAGGATTAGGGGACGGGTGAGGGTCAGGCTTCGGGGAAGGATTAGGGTTAGGGTTCGGGCTAGGGGTAGGGTTAGGGGACGGGGACGGTTTAGGGTCCAGGTGAGGGTACGACAACGCTTTAGGGGGAGCGTACGTGTGAGGGCGCGGGTTAGTGTCAGCGTACGGGTTAGGATTAGGGGACGGGTGAGGGTCAGGCTTCGGGGAAGGGTTAGGGTTAGGGTTCGGGCTAGGGTTAGGGTTAGGGGACGGGGACGGTTTAGGGTCCAGGTGAGGGTACGACAACGCTTTAGGGGGAGCGTACGTGTGAGGGCGCGGGTTAGTGTCAGCGTACGGTTTAGGATTAGGGGACGGGTGAGTGTCAGGCTTCGGGGAAGGGTTAGGGTTAGGGTTCGGGCTAGGGTTAGGGTTAGGGGACGGGGACGGTTTAGGGTCCAGGTGGGGGTACGACAACGCTTTAGGGTGAGCGTACGTATGAGGGCGCGGGTTAGTGTTAGCGTACGGTATAGGATTATGGGACGGGTGAGGGTAAGGCTTCGGGGAAGGGTTAGTGTTAGAGTTCGGGCTAGGGTTAGGGTTAGGGGACGGGGACGGTTTAGGGTCCAGGTGAGGGCACGACAACGCTTTAGGGGGAGCGTACGTGTGAGGGCGCGGGTTAGTGTCAGCGTACGGGTTAGGAGTAGGGTACGGGTGAGGGTCAGGCTTCGGGGAAATGTTAGGGTTAGGGTTCGGGCTAGGGTTAGGGTTAGGGGACGGGGACGGTTTAGGGTCCAGGTGAGGGTACGACAACTCTTTAGGGGGAGCGTACGTGTGAGGGCGCGGTTTAGTGTCAGCGTACGGTTTAGCATTAGGGGACGGGTGAGGGTCAGGCTTCGGGGAAGGGTTAGGGTTAGGGTTCGGGCTAGGATAGGGTTAGGGGACCGGGACGGTTTAGGGTTCAGGTGAGGGTACGACAACGCTTTAGGTGGAGCGTACGTGTGAGGGCGCGGGTTAGTGTCAGCGTACGGGTTAGGATTAGGGGACGGGTGAGGGTCAGGCTTCGGGGAAGGTTTAGGGTTAGGGTTAGGGCTAGGGTTAAGGTTAGGGGACGGGGACGATTTAGGGTCCAGGTGAGGGTACGACAACGCTTTAGGGGGAGCGTACGTGTGAGGGCGCGGGTTAGTGTCAGCGTACGGGTTAGGATTAGGGGACGGGTGAGGGTCAGGCTTCGGGGAAGGGTTAGGGTTAGGGTTCGGGGTAGGGTTAGGGTTAGGGGACGGGGACGGTTTAGGGTCCAGGTGAGGGTACGACAACGCTTTAGGGGGAGCGTACGTGTGAGGGCGCGGGTTAGTGTCAGCGTACGGGTTAGGATTAGGGGACGGGTGAGGGTCAGGCTTCGGGGAAGGGTTAGGGTTAGGGTTCGGGCTAGGGTTAGGGTTAGGGGACGGGGACGGTTTAGGGTCCAGGTGAGGGTACGACAACGCTTTAGGGGGAGCGTACGTGTGAGGGCGCGGGTTAGTGTCAGCGTACGGGTTAGGATTAGGGGACGGGTGAGGGTCAGGCTTCGGGGAAGGGTTAGGGTTAGGGTTCGGGCTAGGGTTAGGGTTAGGGGACGGGGACGGTTTAGGGTCCAGGTGAGGGTACGACAACGCTTTAGGGGGAGCGTACGTGTGAGGGCGCGGGTTAGTGTCAGCGTACGGGTTAGGATTAGGGGACGGGTGAGGGTCAGGCTTCGGGGAAGGGTTAGGGTTAGGGTTCCGGCTAGGGTTAGGGTTAGGGGACGGGGACGGTTTAGGGTCCATGTGAGGGTACGACAACGCTTTAGAGGGAGCGTACGTGTGAGGGCGCGGGTTAGTGTCAGCGTACGGGTTAGGATTAGGGGACGGGTGAGGGTCAGGCTTCGGGGAAGGGTTAGGGTTAGGGTTCGGGCTAGGTTTAGGGTTAGGGGACGGGGACGGTTTAGGGTCCAGGTGAGGGTACGACAACGCTTTAGGGGGAGCGTACGTGTGAGGGCGGGGGTTAGTGTCAGCTTACGGGTTAGGATTAGGGGACGGGTGAGGGTAAGGCTTCGGGGAAGGGTTAGGGTTAGGGTTCGGGCTAGGGTTAGGGTTAGGGGACGGGGACGGTTTAGGGTCCAGGTGAGTGTACGACAACGCTTTAGGGGGAGCGTACGTGTGAGGGCGCGGGTTAGAGTCAGCGTACGGGTTAGGAGTAGGGGACGGGTGAGGGTCAGGCTTCGGGGAAGGGTTAGGGTTAGGGTTCGGGCTAGGGTTAGGGTTAGGGGACGGGGACGGTTTAGGGTCCAGGTGAGGGTACGACAACGCTTTAGGGGGAGCGTACGTGTGAGGGCGCGGGTTAGTGTCAGCGTACGGGTTAGGATTAGGGGACGGGTGAGGGTCAGGCTTCGGGGAAGGGTTAGGGTTAGGGTTCGGGCTAGGGTTAGGGTTAGGGGACGGGGACGGTTTAGGGTCCAGGTGAGGGTACGACAACGCTTTAGAGGGAGCGTACGTGTGAGGGCGCGGGTTAGTGTCAGCGTACGTGTTAGGATTAGGGGACGGGTGAGGGTCAGGCTTCGGGGAAGGGTTAGGGTTAGGGTTCGGGCTAGGGTTAGGGTTAGGGGACGGGGACGGTTTAGGGTCTAGGTGAGGGTACGACAACGCTTTAGGGGGAGCGTACGTGTGAGGGCGCGGGTTAGTGTCAGCGTACGGGTTAGGATTAGGGGACCGGTGAGGGTCAGGCTTCGGGGAAGGGTTAGGGTTAGGGTTCGGGCTAGTGTTAGGGTTAGGGGACGTGGACGGTTTAGGGTCCAGGTGAGGGTTCGACAACGCTTTAGGGGGAGCGTACGTGTGAGGGCGCGGGTTAGTGTCAGCGTATGGGTTAGGATTAGGGGACTGGTGAGGGTCAGGCTTCGGGGAAGAGTTAGGGTTAGGGTTCGGGCTAGGGTTAGGGTTAGGGGACGGGGATGGTTTAGGGTCCAGGTGAGGGTACGACAACGCTTTAGGGGGAGCGTACGTGTGAGGGCGCGGGTTAGTGTCAGCGTACGGGTTAGGATTAGGGGACGGGTGAGGGTCAGGCTTCGGGGAAGGGTTAGGGTTAGGGTTCGGGCTAGGTTTTGGATTAGGGGACGGGGACGGTTTAGGGTCCAGGTGAGGGTACGACAACGCTTTAGGGGGAGCGTACGTGTGAGGGCGCGGGTTAGTGTCAGCGTACGGGTTAGGGTTAGGGGACGGGTGAGCGTCAGGCTTCGGGGAAGTGTTAGGGTTAGGGTTCGGGCTAGGGTTAGGGTTCGGGGACGGGGACGGTTTAGGTTCCAGGTGAGGGTACGACAACGCTTTAGGGGGAGTGTACGTGTGAGGGCGCGGGTTAGTGTCAGCGTACGGGTTAGGATTAGGGGACGGGTGAGGGTCAGGCTTCGGGGAAGGGTTAGTGTTAGGGTTCGGGCTGGGGTTAAGCTTAGGGGACGGGGACGGTTTAGGGTCCAGGTGAGGGTACGACAACGCTTTAGGGGGAGCGTACGTGTGAGGGCGCGGGTTAGTGTCAGCGTACGGGTTAGGATTAGGGGACGGGTGAGGGTCAGGCTTCGGGGAAGGGTTAGGGTTAGGGTTCGGGGTAGGGTTAGGGTTAGGGGACGGGGACGGTTTAGGGTCCAGGTGAGGGTACGACAACGCTTTAGGGGGAGCGTACGTGTGAGGGCGCGGGTTAGTGTCAGCGTACGGGTTACGATTAGGGGACGGGTGAGGGTCAGGCTTCGGGGAAGGGTTAGGGTTAGGGTTCGGGCTAGGGTTAGGGTTAGGGGACGGGGACGGTTTAGGGTCCAGGTGAGGGTACGACAACGCTTTAGAGGGAGCGTACGTGTGAGGGCGCGGGTTAGTGTCAGCGTACGTGTTAGGATTAGGGGACGGGTGAGGGTCAGGCTTCGGGGAAGGGTTAGGGTTAGGGTTCGGGCTAGGGTTAGGGTTAGGGGACGGGGACGGTTTAGGGTCTAGGTGAGGGTACGACAACACTTTAGGGGGAGCGTACGTGTGAGGGCGCGGGTTAGTGTCAGCGTACGGGTTAGGATTAGGGGACCGGTGAGGGTCAGGCTTCGTGGAAGGGTTAGGGTTAGGGTTCGGGCTAGGGTTAGGGTTAGGGGACGGGGACGGTTTAGAGTCCAGGTGAGGGTTCGACAACGCTTTAGGGGGAGCGTACGTGTGAGGGCGCGGGTTAGTGTCAGCGTACGGGTTAGGATTGGGGACGGGTGAGGGTCAGGCTTCGGGGAAGGGTTAGGGTTAGGGTTCGGGCTAGGGTTAGGGTTAGGGGACGGGGACAGTTTAGGGTCCAGGTGAGGGTACGACAACGCTTTAGGGGGAGCGTACGTGTGAGGGCGCGGGTTAGTGTCAGCGTACGGGTTAGGATTAGGGGACGGGTGAGGGTCAGGCTTCGGGGAAGGGTTAGGGTTAGGGTTCGGGCTAGGGTTAGGGTTACGGGACGGGGACGGTTTAGGTTCCAGGTGAGGGTACGACAACGCTTTAGGGGGAGCGTACGTGTGAGGGCGCGGGTTAGTGTCAGCGTACGGGTTAGGATTAGGGGACTGGTGAGGGTCAGGCTTCGGGGAAGAGTTAGTGTTAGGGTTCGGGCTAGGGTTAGGGTTAGGGGACGGGGACGGTTTAGGGTCCAGGTGAGGGTACGACAACGCTTTAGGGGGAGCGTACGTGTGAGGGCGCGGGTTAGTGTCAGCGTACGGGTTAGGATTAGGGGACGGGTGAGGGTCAGGCTTCGGGGAAGCGTTAGGGTTAGGGTTCGGGCTAGGTTAGGGTTAGGGGACGGGGACGGTTTAGGGTCCAGGTGAGGGTACGACAACGCTTTAGGGGGAGCGTACGTGTGAGGGCGCGGGTTAGTGTCAGCGTACGGGTTAGGATTAGGGGACGGGTGAGGGTCAGGCTTCGGGGAAGGGTTAGGGTTATTGTTCGGGCTAGGGTTAGGGTTAGGGGACGGGGACAGTTTAGGGTCCAGGTGAGGGTACTATAACGCTTTAGGGGGAGCGTACGTGTGAGGGCGCGGGTTAGTGTCAGCGTACGGGTTAGGATTAGGGGACGGGTGAGGGTCAGGCTTCGGGGAAGGTTTAGGGTTAGGGTTCGGGCTAGGGTTAGGGTTAGGGGACGGGGACGGTTTAGGGTCCAGGTGAGGGTACGACAACGCTTTAGGGGGAGCGTACGTGTGAGGGCGCGGGTTAGTGTCAGCGTACGGGTTAGGATTAGGGGACTGGTGAGGGTCAGGCTTCGGGGAAGAGTTAGGGTTAGGGTTCGGGCTAGGGTTAGGGTTAGGGGACGGGGACGGTTTAGGGTCCAGGTGAGGGTACGACAACGCTTTAGGGGGAGCGTACGTGTGAGGGCGCGGGTTAGTGTCAGCGTACGGGTTAGGAGTAGGGGACGGGTGAGGGTCAGGCTTCGGGGAAGCGTTAGGGTTAGGGTTCGGGCTAGGGTTAGGGTTAGGGGACGGGGACGGTTTAGGGTCCAGGTGAGGGTACGACAACGCTTTAGGGGGAGCGTACGTGTGAGGGCGCGGGTTAGTGTCAGCGTACGGGTTAGGATTAGGGGACGGGTGAGTGTCAGGCTTCGGGGAAGGGTTAGGGTTAGGGTTTGGGCTAGGGTTAGGGTTAGGGGACGGGGACGGTTTAGGGTCCAGGTGAGGGTACGACAACGCTTTAGGGGGAGCGTATGTGTGAGGGCGCGGGTTAGTGTCAGCGTACGGGTTAGGATTAGGGGAGGGGTGAGGGTCAGGCTTCGGGGAAGGGTTAGGGTTAGGGTTCGGGCTAGGGTTAGGGTTAGGGGACGGGGACGGTTTAGGGTCCAGGTGAGGGTACGACAACGCTTTAGAGGGAGCGTACGTGTGAGGGCGCGGGTTAGTGTCAGCGTACGGGTTAGGATTAGGGGACGGGTGAGGGTCAGGCTTCGGGGAAGGGTTAGGGTTAGGGTTCGGGCTAGGGTTAGGGTTAGGGGACGGGGACGGTTTAGGGTCCAGGTGAGGGTACGACAACGCTTTAGGGGGAGCGTACGTGTGAGGGCGCGGGTTAGTGTCAGCGTACGGGTTAGGATTACGGGACGGGTGAGGGTCAGGCTTCGGGGAAGGTTTAGGGTTAGGGTTCGGGCTAGGGTTAGGGTTAGGGGACGGGGACGGTTTAGGGTCCAGGTGAGGGTACGACAACGCTTTAGGGGGAGCGTTCGTGTGAGGGCGCGGGTTAGTGTCAGCGTACGGGTTAGGATTATGGGACGGGTGAGGGTCAGGCTTCGGGGAAGGGTTAGGGTTAGGGTTCGGGCTAGGGTTAGGGTTAGGGGACGGGGACGGTTTAGGGTCCAGGTGAGGGTACGACAACGCTTTAGGGGGAGCGTACGTGTGAGGGCGCGGGTTAGTGTCAGCGTACGGGTTAGGATTAGGGGACGGGTGAGGGTCAGGCTTCGGGGAAGGGTTAGGGTTAGGGTTCGGTCTAGGGTTAGGGTTAGGGGACGGGGACGGTTTAGGGTCCAGGTGAGGTTACGACAACGCTTTAGGGGGAGCGTACGTGTGAGGGCGTGGGTTAGTGTCAGCTTACGGGTTAGGATTAGGGGACGGGTGAGGGTAAGGCTTCGGGGAAGGGTTAGGGTTAGGGTTCGGGCTAGGGTTAGGGTTAGGGGACGGGGACGGTTTAGGGTCCAGGTGAGTGTATGACAACGCTTTAGGGGGAGTGTACGTGTGAGGGCGCGGGTTAGAGTCAGCGTACGGGTTAGGAGTAGGGGACCGGTGAGGGTCAGGCTTCGGGGAAGGGTTAGGTTTAGGGTTCGGGCTAGGGTTAGGGTTAGGGGACGGGGACGGTTTAGGGTCCAGGTGAGGGTACGACAACGCTTTAGGGGGAGCGTACGTGTGAGGGCGCGGGTTAGTGTCAGCGTACGGGTTAGGATTAGGTGACGGGTGAGGGTCAGGCTTCGGGGAAGGGTTAGGGTTAGGGTTCGGGCTAGGTTTTGGATTAGGGGACGGGGACGGTTTAGGGTCCAGGTGAGGGTACGACAACGCTTTAGGGGGAGCGTACGTGTGAGGGCGCGGGTTAGTGTCAGCGTACGGGTTAGGGTTAGGGGACGGGTGAGCGTCAGGCTTCGGGGAAGGGTTAGGGTTAGGGTTCGGGCTAGGGTTAGGGTTCGGGGACGGGGACGGTTTAGGTTCCAGGTGAGGGTACGACAACGCTTTAGGGGGAGTGTACGTGTGAGGGCGCGGGTTAGTGTCAGCGTACGGGTTAGGATTAGGGGACGGGTGAGGGTCAGGCTTCGGGGAAGGGTTATGGTTAGGGTTCGGGCTAGGGTTAAGGTTAGGGGACGGGGACGGTTTAGGGTCCAGGTGAGGGTACGACAACGCTTTAGGGGGAGCGTACGTGTGAGGGCGCGGGTTAGTGTCAGCGTACGGGTTAGGATTAGGGGACGGGTGAGGGTCAGGCTTCGGGGAAGGGTTAGGGTTAGGGTTCGGGCTAGGGTTAGGGTTAGGGGACGGGGACGGTTTAGGGTCCAGGTGAGGGTACGACAACGCTTTAGGGGGAGCGTACGTGTGAGGGCGCGGGTTAGTGTCAGCGTACGGGTTAGGATTAGGGGACGGGTGAGGGTCAGGCTTCGGGGAAGGGTTAGGGTTAGGGTTCGGGCTAGGGTTAGGGTTAGGGGACGGGGACGGTTTAGGGTCCAGGTGAGGGTACGACAACGCTTTAGAGGGAGCGTACGTGTGAGGGCGCGGGTTAGTGTCAGCGTACGTGTTAGGATTAGGGGACGGGTGAGGGTCAGGCTTCGGGGAAGGGTTAGGGTTAGGGTTCGGGCTAGGGTTAGGGTTAGGGGACGGGGACGGTTTAGGGTCTAGGTGAGGGTACGACAACGCTTTAGGGGGAGCGTACGTGTGAGGGCGCGGGGTAGTGTCAGCGTACGGGTTAGGATTAGGGGACCGGTGAGGGTCAGGCTTCGGGGAAGGGTTAGGGTTAGGGTTCGGGCTAGGGTTAGGGTTAGGGGACGGGGACGGTTTAGGGTCCAGGTGAGGGTTCGACAACGCTTTAGGGGGAGCGTACGTGTGAGGGCGCGGGTTAGTGTCAGCGTATGGGTTAGGATTAGGGGACTGGTGAGGGTCAGGCTTCGGGGAAGAGTTAGGGTTAGGGTTCGGGCTAGGGTTAGGGTTAGGGGACGGGGACGGTTTAGGGTCCAGGTGAGGGTACGACAACGCTTTAGGGGGAGCGTACGTGTGAGGGCGCGGGTTAGTGTCAGCGTACGGGTTAGGAGTAGGGGACGGGTGAGGGTCAGGCTTCGGGGAAGCGTTAGGGTTAGGGTTCGGGCTAGGGTTAGGGTTAGGGGACGGGGACGGTTTAGGGTCCACGTGAGGGTACGACAACGCTTTAGGGGGAGCGTACGTGTGAGGGCGCGGGTTAGTGTCAGCGTACGGGTTAGGATTAGGGGACGGGTGAGTGTCAGGCTTCGGGGAAGGGTTAGGGTTAGGGTTTGGGCTAGGGTTAGGGTTAGGGGACGGGGACGGTTTAGGGTCCAGGTGAGGGTACGACAACGGTTTAGGGGGAGCGTACGTGTGAGGGCGCGGGTTAGTGTCAGCGTACGGGTTAGGATTAGGGGACGGGTGAGGGTCAGGCTTCGGGGAAGGGTTAGGGTTAGGGTTCGGGCTAGGGTTAGGGTTAGGGGACGGGGACGGTTTAGGGTCCAGGTGAGGGTACGACAACGCTTTAGAGGGAGCGTACTTGTGAGGGCGCGGGTTAGTGTCAGCGTACGGGTTAGGATTAGGGGACGGGTGAGGGTCAGGCTTCGGGGAAGGGTTAGGGTTAGGGTTCGGGCTAGGGTTAGGGTTAGGGGACGGGGACGGTTTAGGGTCCAGGTGAGGGTACGACAACGCTTTAGGGGGAGCGTACGTGTGAGGGCGCGGGTTAGTGTCAGCGTACGGGTTAGGATTAGGGGACGGGTGAGGGTCAGGCTTCGGGGAAGGGTTAGGGTTAGGGTTCGGGCTCGGGTTAGGGTTAGGGGACGGGGACGGTTTAGGGTCCAGGTGAGGGTACGACAACGCTTTAGAGGGAGCGTACGTGTGAGGGCGCGGGTTAGTGTCAGCGTACGTGTTAGGATTAGGGGACGGGTGAGGGTCAGGCTTCGGGGAAGGGTTAGGGTTAGGGTTCGGGCTAGGGTTAGGGTTAGGGGACGGGGACGGTTTAGGGTCTAGGTGAGGGTACGACAACGCTTTAGGGGGAGCGTACGTGTGAGGGCGCGGGTTAGTGTCAACGTACGGGTTAGGATTAGGGGACCGGTGAGGGTCAGGCTTCGTGGAAGGGTTAGGGTTAGGGTTCGGGCTAGGGTTAGGGTTAGGGGACCGGGACGGTTTAGGGTCCAGGTGAGGGTTCGACAACGCTTTAGGGGGAGCGTACGTGTGAGGGCGCGGGTTAGTGTCAGCGTACGGGTTAGGATTAGGGGACTGGTGAGGGTCAGGCTTCGGGGAAGAGTTAGGGTTAGGGTTCGGGCTAGGGTTAGGGTTAGGGGACGGGGACGGTTTAGGGTCCAGGTGAGGGTACGACAACGCTTTAGGGGTAGCGTACGTGTGAGGGCGCGGGTTAGTGTCAGCGTACGGGTTAGGAGTAGGGGACGGGTGAGGGTGAGGCTTCGGGGAAGCGTTAGGGTTAGGGTTCGGGCTAGGGTTAGGGTTAGGGGACGGGGACGGTTTAGGGTCCACGTGAGGGTACGACAACGCTTTAGGGGGAGCGTACGTGTGAGGGCGCGGGTTAGTGTCAGCGTACGGGTTAGGATTAGGGGACGGGTGAGGGTCAGGCTTCGGGGAAGGGTTAGGGTTAGGGTTCGGGCTAGGGTTAGGGTTAGGGGACGGGGACGGTTTAGGGTCCAGGTGAGGGTACGACAACGCTTTAGGGGGAGCGTACGTGTCAGGGCGCGGGTTAGTGTCAGCGTACGGGTTAGGATTACGAGACGGGTGAGGGTCAGGCTTCGGGGAAGGGTTAGGGTTAGGGTTCGGGCTAGGGTTAGGGTTAGGGGACGGGGACGGTTTAGGGTCCAGGTGAGGGTACGACAACGCTTTAGGGGGAGCGTTCGTGTGAGGGCGCGGGTTAGTGTCAGCGTACGGGTTAGGATTATGGGACGGGTGAGGTTCAGGCTTCGGGGAAGGGTTAGGGTTAGGGTTCGGGCTAGGGTTAGGGTTAGGGGACGGGGACGGTTTAGGGTCCAGGTGAGGGTACGACAACGCTTTAGGGGGAGCGTACGTGTGAGGGCGCGGGTTAGTGTCAGCGTACGGGTTAGGATTAGGGGACGGGTGAGGGTCAGGCTTCGGGGAAGGGTTAGGGTTAGGGTTCGGTCTAGGGTTAGGGTTAGGGGACGGGGACGGTTTAGGGTCCAGGTGAGGTTACGACAACGCTTTAGGGGGAGCGTACGTGTGAGGGCGTGGGTTAGTGTCAGCTTACGGGTTAGGATTAGGGGACGGGTGAGGGTAAGGCTTCGGGGAAGGGTTAGGGTTAGGGTTCGGGCTAGGGTTAGGGTTAGGGGACGGGGACGGTTTAGGGTCCAGGTGAGTGTACGACAACGCTTTAGGGGGAGCGTACGTGTGAGGGCGCGGGTTAGAGTCAGCGTACGGGTTAGGAGTAGGGGACGGGTGAGGGTCAGGCTTCGGGGAAGGATTAGGGTTAGGGTTCGGGCTAGGGTTAGGTTTAGGGGACGGGGACGGTTTAGGGTCCAGGTGAGTGTACGACAACGCTTTAGGGGGAGCGTACGTGTGAGGGCGCGGGTTAGTGTCAGCGTACGGGTTAGGATTAGGGGACGGGTGAGGGTCAGGCTTCGGGGAAGGGTTAGGGTTAGGGTTCGGGCTAGGTTTTGGATTAGGGGACGGGGACGGTTTAGGGTCCAGGTGAGGGTACGACAACGCTTTAGGGGGAGCGTACGTGTGAGGGCGCGGGTTAGTGTCAGCGTACGGGTTAGGGTTAGGGGACGGGTGAGCGTCAGGCTTCGGGGAAGGGTTAGGGTTAGGGTTCGGGCTAGGGTTAGGGTTCGGGGACGGGGACGGTTTAGGTTCCAGGTGAGGGTACGACAACGCTTTAGGGGGAGTGTACGTGTGAGGGCGCGGGTTAGTGTCAGCGTACGGGTTAGGATTAGGGGACGGGTGAGGGTCAGGCTTCGGGGAAGGGTTAGGGTTAGGGTTCGGGCTAGGGTTAAGGTTAGGGGACGGGGACGGTTTAGGGTCCAGGTGAGGGTACGACAACGCTTTAGGGGGAGCGTACGTGTGAGGGCGCGGGTTAGTGTCAGCGTACGGGTTAGGATTAGGGGACGGGTGAGGGTCAGGCTTCGGGGAAGGGTTAGGGTTAGGGTTCGGGCTAGGGTTAGGGTTAGGGGACGGGGACGGTTTAGGGTCCAGGTGAGGGTACGACAACGCTTTAGGGGGAGCGTACGTGTGAGGGCGCGGGTTAGTGTCAGCGTACGGGTTAGGATTAGGGGACGGGTGAGGGTCAGGCTTCGGGGAAGGGTTAGGGTTAGGGTTCGGGCTAGGGTTAGGGTTAGGGGACGGGGACGGTTTAGGGTCTAGGTGAGGGTACGACAACGCTTTAGGGGGAGCGTACGTGTGAGGGCGCGGGTTAGTGTCAGCGTACGGTTTAGGATTAGGGGACCGGTGAGGGTCAGGCTTCGGGGAAGGGTTAGGGTTAGGGTTCGGGCTAGGGTTAGGGTTAGGGGACGGGGACGGTTTAGGGTCCAGGTGAGGGTTCGACAACGCTTTAGGGGGAGCGTACGTGTGAGGGCGCGGGTTAGTGTCAGCGTATGGGTTAGGATTAGGGGACTGGTGAGGGTCAGGCTTCGGGGAAGAGTTAGGGTTAGGGTTCGGGCTAGGGTTAGGGTTAGGGGACGGGGACGGTTTAGGGTCCAGGTGAGGGTACGACAACGCTTTAGGGGGAGCGTACGTGTGAGGACGCGGGTTAGTGTCAGCGTACGGGTTAGGAGTAGGGGACGGGTGAGGGTCAGGCTTCGGGGAAGCGTTAGGGTTAGGGTTCGGGCTAGGGTTAGGGTTAGGGGACGGGGACGGTTTAGGGTCCACGTGAGGGTACGACAACGCTTTAGGGGGAGCGTACGTGTGAGGGCGCGGGTTAGTGTCAGCGTACGGGTTAGGATTAGGGGACGGGTGAGTGTCAGGCTTCGGGGAAGTGTTAGGGTTAGGGTTTGGGCTAGGGTTAGGGTTAGGGGACGGGGACGGTTTAGGGTCCAGGTGAGGGTACGACAACGCTTTAGGGGGAGCGTATGTGTGAGGGCGCGGGTTAGTGTCAGCGTACGGGTTAGGATTAGGGGAGGGGTGAGGGTCAGGCTTCGGGGAAGGGTTAGGGTTAGGGTTCGGGCTAGGGTTAGGGTTAGGGGACGGGGACGGTTTAGGGTCCAGGTGAGGGTACGACAACGCTTTAGGGTGAGCATACGTGTTAGGGCGCAGTTTAGTGTTATCGTACGGGTTAGGATTAGGGGACGGATGAGGATAAGGCTTCGGGGAAGTGTTAGGGTTAGGGTTCGGGCTAGGGTTAGGGTTAGGGGACTTTGATGGTTTAGGGTCCAGGTGAGGGTACGACAACGCGTTAGGGTGAGCGTACGTGTGAGGGCGCGTGTTAGTGTTAGCGCACGTGTTAGGATTAGGTGACGGGTCAGCGTAAGGCTTCGGGGAAAGGTTAGGGCTAGGGTTCGGTTTAGGGTTAGGGGACGGGGTCAGGGACGGTTTAAGGTCCAGGTGAGGGTACGACAACGCTTTAGGGTGAGCGTACGTGTGAGGGCATGGGTTAGTGTTAGTGTACGTGTTAAGTTTAGGGGACGGGTGAGGGTAAGGCTTCGTGGAAGTGTTAGGGTTATGGTTCAGGCTAGGGTTAGGGTTAGGTGACGGGGACGGTTTAGGGTCCAGGTGAGAGTACGACAACGCTTTAGGGTGAGCATACGTGTTAGGGCGCAGTTTAGTGTTATCGTACGGGTTAGGTTTAGGGGACAGTTGAGGGTAAGGCTTCGGGGAAGTGTTAGGGTTAGGGTTCGGGCTAGGGTTAGGGTTAGGTGACGGGGACGGTTTAGGGTCCAGGTGAGGATACGACAACTCTTTACGGTGAGCGTTCGTGTCAGGGCGCGGGTTAATGTTAGCGTACGGGTTAGGATTAGGGGACGGGTGAGGGTAAGGCTTCGGGGAAGGATTAGGTTTAGGGTTAGGGTCGGGCTAGGGTTAGGGTTAGGGGACGGGGACAGTTTAGGGTCCAGGTGAGGGTACAATAACGCTTTAGGGTGAGCGTACCTGTGAGGGCGCAGGTTAGTGTTAGCGTTCGGCATAGGATTAGGGGACGGGTGAGTGTAAGGCTTCTGGGAAGGATTAGGGTTAGGGTTCGGGCTAGGGTTAGGGTTAGGTGACGGGGACGGTTTAGGGTCCAGGTGAGAGTACGACAACGCTTTAGGGTGAGCGTACGTGTGAAGGCGCATGTTAGTGTTAGCGTACGGATTAGGATTAGGGGACGGGTGCGGGTAAGGCTTCGAGGAAGGGTTACGTTTAGGGTTCGGGCTAGGGTTAGGATTAGGGGACGGGGACGGTTTAGGGTCCAGGTTAGTGTACGAAAGCGCTTTAGGGTGAGTGTAAGTGTGAGGGCGCGGGTTAGTGTTAGCGTACGGGTTAGGAATTGGGGACGGGTGAGGGTAAGGCTTCGGGGAAGTGTTAGGGTTAGGTGTCGGGCTAGGTTTAGGGTTAGGGGACGGGGACGGTTTAGGGTCCAGGTGAGGGTACTACAACGATTTAGGGTGAGCGTACGTGCGAGGGCGCGGGTTAGTGTTAGCGTACGGGTTAGGATTAGGGGACAGGTGAGGGTAAGGCTTCGGGGAAGGGTTACGTTTAGGGTTCGGGCTAGGGTTAGGTGTAAGGGACGGGGACGGTTTAGGGTCCAGGTGCGGGTACGACAATGCTTTAGGGTGAGCATACGTGTTAGGGCGCAGTTTAGTGTTATCGTACGGGTTAGGCTTAGGGGACGGGTGAGGGTAAGGCT
This sequence comes from Globicephala melas, assembly GCF_963455315.2. NCBI lineage: Eukaryota > Metazoa > Chordata > Mammalia > Artiodactyla > Delphinidae > Globicephala > Globicephala melas. The sequence goes on along the minus strand of NW_027207296.1, from coordinate 674,300 downwards.
TCGGGGAAGTGTTAGGGTTAGGGTTCAGGCTAGGGTTAGGGTTAGGGAACAGGGACGTTTTAGGGTCCAGGTGAGGGTACGACAACGCTTTAGGGTGAGCGTTCGTGTGAGGGCGCGGGTTTGTGTTAGCGTGCGGGTTAGGATTAGGGGACGGATGAGGGTAAGGCTGCGGGGAAGTGTTAGGGTTAGGGTTCGGGCTAGGGTTAGTGTTAGGGGACGGGGACAGTTTAGGGTCCAGGTGAGGGTACGACAACGTTTTAGAATGAGTGTACGTGTGAGGGCACGGGTTAGTGTTAGCGTACCGGTTAGGTTTAGGGCACGGGTGAGGACAAGGCTTCGGGGAAGGGTTAGGGTTAGGGTTCGGGCTAGGGTTAGGGTTAGGGGACTGGGATGGTTTAGGGTCCAGGTGAGGGTACGACAACGCGTTAGGGTGAGCGTACGTGTGAGGGCGCGTGTTAGTTTTAGCGTACGGGTTAGGTTTAGGTGACGGGTGAGCGTAAGGCTTCGGGGAAAGGTTAGGGCTAGGGTTCGGGTTAGGGTTAGGGGACGGGGTTAGGGACGGTTTAAGGTCCAGGTGAGGGTACGACAACACTTTAGGGTGAGCGTACGTGTGAGGGCATGGGTTAGTGTTAGTGTACGTGTTAAGTTTAGGGGACGGGTGAGGGTAAGGCTTCGTGGAAGGCTTAGGGTTATGGTTCAGGCTAGGGTTAGGGTTAGGGGACGGGGACGGTTTAGGGTCGAGGTGAGGGTACGACAACGCTTTAGGGTGAGCGTACGTGTGAGGGCGCGGGTTAGTGTTAGCGTACGGGTTAGGTTTAGGGGACAGTTGAGGGTAAGGCTTCGGGGAAGTTTTAGGGTTAGGGTTCGGGCTAGGGATAGGGTTAGGTGACGGGGACGGTTTAGGGTCCAGGTGAGAGTACGACAACGCTTTAGGGTGAGCGTACGTGTGAGGGCGCGTGTTAGTGTTAGCGTACGGATTAGGATTAGGGGACGGGTGCGGGTAAGGCTTCGAGGAAGGGTTACGTTTAGGGTTCGGGCTAGGGTTAGGGTTAGGGGACGGGGACGGTTTAGGGTCCAGGTTAGGGTACGACAACACTTTAGGGTGAGCGTACGTGTGAGGGTGCAGGTTAGGGTTAGCGTACGGGTTACGATTTGGGGACGGGTGAGCGTAAGGCTTCGGGGAAAGGTTAGGGATAGGGTTCGGGCTAGGGTTAGGGTTAAGGTTAGGGGACGTTTTAGGGTGCAGGTGAGGGTACGACAACGCTTTAGGGTGAGCGTACGTGTGAGGGCACGGGTTAGTGTTAGCGTACGGGTTAGGATTAGGGGACGGGTGAGGGTCAGGCTTCGGGGAAGGGTTAGGGTTAGTGTTCGGGCTAGGGTTACGGTTAGGGGACGGGGACGGTTTAGTGTCCAGGTGAGGGTACGACAACGCTTTAGGGGGAGCGTACGTGTGAGGGCGCGGGTTAGTGTCAGCGTACGGGTTAGGATTAGGGGACGGGTGAGGGTCAGGCTTCGGGGAAGGGTTAGGGTTAGGGTTCGGGCTAGGGTTAGGGTTAGGGGACGGGGACGGTTTAGGGTCCAGGTGAGGGTACGACAACGCTTTAGGGGGAGCGTACGTGTGAGGGCGCGGGTTAGTGTCAGCGTACGGGTTAGGATTAGGGGTCGGGTGAGGGTCAGGCTTCGGGGAAGGGTTAGGGTTAGGGTTCGGGCTAGGGTTAGGGTTAGGGGACGGGGACGGTTTAGGGTCCAGGTGAGGGTACGACAACGCTTTAGGGGGAGCGTACGTGTGAGGGCGCGGGTTAGTGTCAGCGTACGGGTTAGGATTAGGGGACGGGTGAGGGTCAGGCTTCGGGGAAGGGTTAGGGTTAGGGTTCGGGGTAGGGTTAGGGGACAGGGACGGGGACGGTTTAGGGTCCAGGTGAGGGTACGACAACGCTTTAGGGGGAGCATACGTGTGAGGGCGCGGGTTAGTGTCAGCGTACGGGTTAGGATTAGGGGACGGGTGAGGGTCAGGCTTCGGGGAAGGGTTAGGGTTAGGGTTCGGGCTAGGGTTAGGGGACGGGGACGGGGACGGTTTAGGGTCCAGGTGAGGGTACGAAAACGCTTTAGGGGGAGCGTACGTGTGAGGGCGTGGCTTAGTGTCAGCGTACGGGTTAGGATTAGGGGACGGGTGAGGGTCAGGCTTCGGGGAAGGGTTAGGGTTAGGGTTCGGGTTAGGGTTAGGGGACGGGGACAGGGACGGTTTAGGGTCCAGGTGAGGGTACGACAACGCTTTAGGGTGAGCGTACGTGTGAGGGCGCGGGTTAGTGTCAGCGTACGGGTTAGGATTAGGGGACGGGTGAGGATCAGGCTTCGGGGAAGGGTTAGGTTTAGGGTTCGGGCTAGGGTTAGGGGACAGGGACGGGGACGGTTTAGGGTCCAGGTGAGGGTACGAAAACGCTTTAGGGGGAGCGTACGTGTGAGGGCGCGGGTTAGTGTCAGCGTACGGGTTAGGATTAGGGGACGGGTGAGGGTCAGGCTTCGGGGAAGGGTTAGGGTTAGGGTGCGGGCTAGGGTTAGGGGACAGGGACGGGGACGGTTTAGGGTCCAGGTGAGGGTACGAAAACGCTTTAGGGGGAGCGTACGTGTGAGGGCGCGGGTTAGTGTCAGCGTACGGGTTAGGATTAGGGGACGGGTGAGGGTCAGGCTTCGGGGAAGGGTTAGGGTTAGGGTTCGGGCTAGGGTTAGGGGACGGGGACGGGGACTGTTTAGGGTCCAGGTGAGGGTACGACAACGCTTTAGGGGGAGCGTACGTGTGAGGGCGCGGGTTAGTGTCAGCGTACGGGTTAGGATTAGGGGACGGGTGAGGGTCAAGCTTCGGGGAAGGGTTAGGGTTAGGGTTCGGGCTAGGGTTAGGTTTAGGGGACGGGGACGGTTTAGGGTCCAGGTGCGGGTACGACAACCCTTTAGGGGGAGCATACGTGTGAGGGCGCGGATTAGTGTTAGCGTACGGGTTAGGATTAGGGGACGGGTGAGGGTCAGGCTTCTGGGAAGGGTTAGGGTTAGGGTTCGGGCTAGGGTTAGGGGACAGGGACGGGGACGGTTTAGGGTCCAGGTGAGGGTACGACAACGCTTTAGGGGGAGCGTACGTGTGAGGGCGCGGGTTAGTGTCAGCGTACGGGTTAGGATTAGGGGACGGGTGAGGGTCAGGCTTCGGGGAAGGGTTAGGGTTAGGGTTCGGGCTAGGATTAGGGTTAGGGGACGGGGACGGTTTAGGGTCCAGGTGAGGGTACTACAACGCTTTAGGGTGAGTGTACGTATGAGGGCGCGAGTTAGTGTTAGCGTACGGGTTAGGATTAGGGGACAGGTGAGGGTAAGGCTTCGGGGAAGCGTTACGTTTAGGGTTCGGGCTAGGGTTAGGTTTAAGGGACGGGGACGGTTTAGGGTCCAGGTGCGGGTACGACAATGCTTTAGGGTGAGCATACGTGTTAGGGCGCAGTTTAGTGTTATCGTACGGGTTAGGATTAGGGGACGGATGAGGATAAGGCTTCGGGGAAGTGTTAGGGTTAGGGTTCGGGCTAGGGTTAGGGTTAGGGGACTTTGATGGTTTAGGGTCCAGGTGAGGGTACGACAACGCGTTAGGGTGAGCGTACGTGTGAGGGCGCGTGTTAGTGTTAGCGCACGTGTTAGGATTAGGTGACGGGTCAGCGTAAGGCTTCGGGGAAAGGTTAGGTCTAGGGTTCGGTTTAGGGTTAGGGGACGGGGTCAGGGACGGTTTAAGGTCCAGGTGAGGGTACGACAACGCTTTAGGGTGAGCGTACGTGTGAGGGCATGGGTTAATGTTAGTGTACGTGTTAAGTTTAGGGGACGGGTGAGGGTAAGGCTTCGTGGAAGTGTTAGGGTTATGGTTCAGGCTAGGGTTAGGGTTAGGTGACGGGGACGGTTTAGGGTCCAGGTGAGAGTACGACAACGCTTTAGGGTGAGCATACGTGTTAGGGCGCAGTTTAGTGTTATCGTACAGGTTAGGTTTAGGGGACAGTTGAGGGTAAGGCTTCGGGGAAGTGTTAGGGTTAGGGTTCGGGCTAGGGTTAGGGTTAGGTGACGGGGACGGTTTAGGGTCCAGGTGAGGATACGACAACTCTTTACGGTGAGCGTTCGTGTCAGGGCGCGGGTTAATGTTAGCGTACGGGTTAGGATTAGGGGACGGGTGAGGGTAAGGCTTCGGGGAAGGATTAGGTTTAGGGTTAGGGTCGGGCTAGGGTTAGGGTTAGGGGACGGGGACAGTTTAGGGTCCAGGTGAGGGTACAATAACGCTTTAGGGTGAGCGTACCTGTGAGGGCGCAGGTTAGTGTTAGCGTTCGGCATAGGATTAGGGGACGGGTGAGTGTAAGGCTTCTGGGAAGGATTAGGGTTAGGGTTCGGGCTAGGGTTAGGGTTAGGTGACGGGGACGGTTTAGGGTCCAGGTGAGAGTACGACAACGCTTTAGGGTGAGCGTACGTGTGAAGGCGCATGTTAGTGTTAGCGTACGGATTAGGATTAGGGGACGGGTGCGGGTAAGGCTTCGAGGAAGGGTTACGTTTAGGGTTCGGGCTAGGGTTAGGATTAGGGGACGGGGACGGTTTAGGGTCCAGGTTAGTGTACGAAAGCGCTTTAGGGTGAGTGTAAGTGTGAGGGCGCGGGTTAGTGTTAGCGTACGGGTTAGGAATTGGGGACGGGTGAGGGTAAGGCTTCGGGGAAGTGTTAGGGTTAGGTGTCGGGCTAGGTTTAGGGTTAGGGGACGGGGACGGTTTAGGGTCCAGGTGAGGGTACTACAACGATTTAGGGTGAGCGTACGTGCGAGGGCGCGGGTTAGTGTTAGCGTACGGGTTAGGATTAGGGGACAGGTGAGGGTAAGGCTTCGGGGAAGGGTTACGTTTAGGGTTCGGGCTAGGGTTAGGTGTAAGGGACGGGGACGGTTTAGGGTCCAGGTGCGGGTACGACAATGCTTTAGGGTGAGCATACGTGTTAGGGCGCAGTTTAGTGTTATCGTACGGGTTAGGCTTAGGGGACGGGTGAGGGTAAGGCTTCGGGGAAGTGTTAGGGTTAGGGTTCAGGCTAGGGTTAGGGTTAGGGAACAGGGACGTTTTAGGGTCCAGGTGAGGGTACGACAACGCTTTAGGGTGAGCGTTCGTGTGAGGGCGCGGGTTTGTGTTAGCGTGCGGGTTAGGATTAGGGGACGGATGAGGGTAAGGCTGCGGGGAAGTGTTAGGGTTAGGGTTCGGGCTAGGGTTAGTGTTAGGGGACGGGGACAGTTTAGGGTCCAGGTGAGGGTACGACAACGTTTTAGAATGAGTGTACGTGTGAGGGCACGGGTTAGTGTTAGCGTACCGGTTAGGTTTAGGGCACGGGTGAGGACAAGGCTTCGGGGAAGGGTTAGGGTTAGGGTTCGGGCTAGGGTTAGGGTTAGGGGACTGGGATGGTTTAGGGTCCAGGTGAGGGTACGACAACGCGTTAGGGTGAGCGAACGTGTGAGGGCGCGTGTTAGTTTTAGCGTACGGGTTAGGTTTAGGTGACGGGTGAGCGTAAGGCTTCGGGGAAAGGTTAGGGCTAGGGTTCGGGTTAGGGTTAGGGGACGGGGTTAGGGACGGTTTAAGGTCCAGGTGAGGGTACGACAACACTTTAGGGTGAGCGTACGTGTGAGGGCATGGGTTAGTGTTAGTGTACGTGTTAAGTTTAGGGGACGGGTGAGGGTAAGGCTTCGTGGAAGGCTTAGGGTTATGGTTCAGGCTAGGGTTAGGGTTAGGGGACGGGGACGGTTTAGGGTCGAGGTGAGGGTACGACAACGCTTTAGGGTGAGCGTACGTGTGAGGGCGCGGGTTAGTGTTAGCGTACGGGTTAGGTTTAGGGGACAGTTGAGGGTAAGGCTTCGGGGAAGTTTTAGGGTTAGGGTTCGGGCTAGGGATAGGGTTAGGTGACGGGGACGGTTTAGGGTCCAGGTGAGAGTATGACAACGCTTTAGGGTGAGCGTACGTGTGAGGGCGCGTGTTAGTGTTAGCGTACGGATTAGGATTAGGGGACGGGTGCGGGTAAGGCTTCGAGGAAGGGTTACGTTTAGGGTTCGGGCTAGGGTTAGGGTTAGGGGATGGGGACGGTTTAGGGTCCAGGTTAGGGTACGACAGCGCTTTAGGGTGAGTGTACGTGTGAGGGCGCAGGTTAGTGTTAGCGTTAGGGTTAGGAATTGGGGACGGGTGAGGGTAAGTCTTCGGGGAAGGGTTAGGGTTAGGTGTCGGGCTAGGTTTAGGGTTAGGGGACGGGGACGGTTTAGGCTCCAGGTGAGGGTACTACAACGCTTTAGGGTGAGCGTACGTGTGAGGGCGCGGGTTAGTGTTAGCGTACGGGTTAGGATTAGGGGACAGGTGAGGGTAAGGCTTCGGGGAAGGGTTACGTTTAGGGTTCGGGCTAGGGTTAGGTTTAAGGGACGGGGACGGTTTAGGGTCCAGGTGCGGGTACGACAATGCTTTAGGGTGAGCATACGTGTTAGGGCGCAGTTTAGTGTTATCGTACGGGTTAGGCTTAGGGGACGGGTGAGGGTAAGGCTTCGGGGAAGGGTTAGGGTTAGGGTTCAGGCTAGGGTTAGGGTTAGGGAACGGGGACGTTTTAGGGTCCAGGTGAGGGTACGACAACGCTTTAGGGTGAGCGTTCGTGTGAGGGCGCGGGTTTGTGTTAGCGTACGGGTTACGATTAGGGGACGGGTGAGGGTAAGGCTTCGGGGAAGTGTTAGGTTTAGGGTTCGGGCTAGGGTTAGGGTTAGGGGACGGGGACGGTTTAGGGTCCAGGTGAGGGTACGACAACACTTTAGGGTGAGCGTACGTGTGAGGGCATGGGTTAGGGTTAGCGTGCGGGTTAGGATTAGGGGACGGATGAGGGTAAGGCTTCGGGGAAGGTTTAGGGTTAGGGTTCGGGCTAGGGTTAGTGTTAGGGGACGGGGACAGTTTAGGGTCCAGGTGAGGGTACGACAACGTTTTAGAATGAGTGTACGTGTGAGGGCGCGGGTTAGTGTTAGCGTACCGGTTAGGTTTAGGGGACGGGTGAGGATAAGGCTTCGGGGAAGGGTTAGGGTTAGGGTTCGGGCTAGGGTTAGGGTTAGGGGACTGGGATGGTTTAGGGTCCAGGTGAGGGTACGACAACGTTTTAGAATGAGTGTACGTCTGAGGGCGCGGGTTAGTGTTAGCGTACGGGTTAGGTTTATTGGACGGGTGAGGATAAGGCTTCGAGAAAGGGTTAGGGTTAGGGTTCGGGCTAGGGTTAGGGTTAGGGGACGGGGACGGTTTAGGGTCCAGGTGAGGGTACGACAACGCTTTAGGGTGAGCGTACGTGTGAGGGCGCGAGTTAGTGTTAGCGTACGGGTTACGATTAGGCGACGGGTGAGGGTAAGGCTTCGGGGAAGTGTTAGGTTTTGGGTTCGGGCTAGGGTTAGGGTTAGGGGACGGGGACGGTTTAGGGTCCAGGTGAGGGTACGACAACACTTTAGGGTGAGCGTACGTGAGAGGGCGTGGGTTATTGTTAGCGTGCCGGATAGGATTAGGGGACGGATGAGGGTAAGGCTTCGGGAAAGGGTTAGGGTTAGGGTTCGGGCTAGGGTTAGGGTTAGGGGACGGGGACAGTTTAGGGTCCAGGTGAGGGTACGACAACGTTTTAGAATGAGTGTACGTCTGAGGGCGCGGGTTAGTGTTAGCGTACGGGTTAGGTTTATTGGACGGGTGAGGATAAGGCTTCGAGAAAGGGTTAGGGTTAGGGTTCGGGCTAGGGTTAGGGTTAGGGGACGGGGATGGTTTAGGGTCCAGGTGAGTGTACGACAACGCTTTAGGGTGAGCGTACGTGTGAGGGCGCGTGTTAGTGTTAGCGTACGGGTTAGGATTAGGTAACAGTTGAGCGTAAGGCTTCGGGGAAAGTTTAGGGTTAGGGTTCGGGTTAGGGTTAGGGGACGGGGTCAGGGACGGTTTAGGGTCCAGGTGAGGGTACGACAACGCTTTAGGGTGAGCGTACGTGTGAGGGCGCTGTTTAGTGTTAGCATTCGGGTTAGGATTAGGGGACGGGTGAAGTTAAGGCTTCGGGGAAGGGGTAGGGTTAGGGTTCGGGCTAGGGTTAGGGTTTGGGGACAGGCACGGTTTAGGGTCCAGGTGAGAGTACGACAACACTTTAGGGTGAGCGTACGTGTGAGGGCATGGGTTAGTTTTAGCGTACGGGTTAAGTTTAGGGGACGGGTGAGGGTAAGGCTTCGGGAAAGGGTTAGGGTTAGGGTTAGGGCTAGGGTTAGGGTTAGGGGCCGGAGACGGTTTAGGGTCCAGGTGAGGATACGACAACGCTTTAGGGTGAGCGTACGTGTGAGGGCGCGGGTTAGTGTTAGCGTACCGGTTAGGTTTAGGTGACGGGTGAGCATAAGGCTTCGGGGAAGGGTTAGGGTTAGGGTTCGGTTTAGGGGACGGGGACGGTTTAGGGTCCAGGTGAGGGAACGACAACGCTTTAGTGTGAGCGTACGTGTGCGGGCGCGTGTTAGTGTTAGCGTACGGGTTAGGATTAGGAGACGGGTGAGGGTAAGGCTTCGGGGAAGGGTTAGGGTTAGGGTTCGGGCTAGGGTTAGGGTGAGGCGACGGGGACGGTTTAGTGTCCAGGTGAGGGTACGACAACGCTTTAGGATGAGCGTACGTGTGAGGGCGCGGGTTAGTGTTAGCGTACGGGTTAGGTTTAGGAGACGGTTGATGGTAAGGCTTCGGGGAAGGGTTAGGATTAGGGTTCGGGCTAGGGTTAGGGTTAGGGGACGGGGACGGTTTAGGGTCCAGGTGAGGGTACGACAACGCTTTAGGGTGAGCGTACGTGTGAGGGAATGGGTTAGTGTTAGCGTACAGGTTAGGATTAGGGGTCGGGTGAGTGTAAGGCTTCGGGGAAGTGTTAGGGTTAGTGTTCGGGCTAGGGTTAGGGTTAGGGGACAGGGACGGTTTAGGGTCCAGGTGAGTGTACGACAATGCTTTAGGGTGAGCGTACGTGTGAGGGTGCAGGTTAGTGTTAGCGTACGGGTTAGGTTTAGGGCACGGGTGAGGACAAGGCTTCGGGGAAGGGTTAGGGTTAGGGTTCGGGCTAGGGTTAGGGTTAGGGGACTGGGATGGTTTAGGGTCCAGGTGAGGGTACGACAACGCGTTATGGTGATCGTACGTGTGAGGGCGCGTGTTAGTTTTAGCGTACGGGTTAGGTTTAGGTGACGGGTGAGCATAAGGCTTCGGGGAAAGGTTAGGGCTAGGGTTCGGGTTAGGGTTAGGGGACGGGGTCAGGGACGGTTTAAGGTCCAGGTGAGGGTACGACAACGCTTTAGGGTGAGCGTACGTGTGAGGGCATGGGTTAGTGTTAGTGTACGTGTTAAGTTTAGGGGACGGGTGAGGGTAAGGCTTCGTGGAAGGGTTAGGGTTATGGTTCAGGCTAGGGTTAGGGTTAGGGGACGGGGACGGTTTAGGGTCGAGGTGAGGGTACGACAACGCTTTAGGGTGAGCGTACGTGTGAGGGCGCGGGTTAGTGTTAGCGTACGGGTTAGGTTTAGGGGACAGTTGAGGGTAAGGCTTCTGGGAAGTTTTAGGGTTAGGGTTCGGGCTAGGGATAGGGTTAGGTGACGGGGACGGTTTAGGGTCCAGGTGAGAGTACGACAACGCTTTAGGGTGAGCGTACGTGTGAGGGCGCGTGTTAGTGTTAGCGTACGGATTAGGATTAGGGGACGGGTGCGGGTAAGGCTTCGAGGAAGGGTTACGTTTAGGGTTCGGGCTAGGGTTAGGGTTAGGGGACGGGGACGGTTTAGGGTCCAGGTTAGGGTACGACAGCGCTTTAGGGTGAGTGTACTTGTGAGGGCGCAGGTTAGTGTTAGCGTACGGGTTAGGAATTGGGGACGGGTGAGGGTAAGTCTTCGGGGAAGGGTTGGGGTTAGGTGTCGGGCTAGGTTTAGGGTTAGGGGACGGGGACGGTTTAGGCTCCAGGTGAGGGTACTACAACGCTTTAGGGTGAGCGTACGTGTGAGGGCGCGGGTTAGTGTTAGCGTACGGGTTAGGATTAGGGGACAGGTGAGGGTAAGACTTCGGGGAAGGGTTACGTTTAGGGTTCGGGCTAGGGTTAGGTTTAAGGGACGGGGACGGTTTAGGGTCCAGGTGCGGGTACGACAATGCTTTAGGGTGAGCATACGTGTTAGGGCGCAGTTTAGTGTTATCGTACGGGTTAGGCTTAGGGGACGGGTGAGGGTAAGGCTTCGGGGAAGGGTTAGGGTTAGGGTTCAGGCTAGGGTTAGGGTTAGGGAACGGGGACGTTTTAGGGTCCAGGTGAGGGTACGACAACGCTTTAGGGTGAGCGTTCTTGTGAGGGCGCGGGTTTGTGTTAGCGTACGGGTTACGATTAGGGGACGGGTGAGGGTAAGGCTTCGGGGAAGTGTTAGGTTTAGGGTTCGGGCTAGGGTTAGGGTTAGGGGACGGGGACGGTTTAGGGTCCAGGTGAGGGTACGACAACACTTTAGGGTGAGCGTACGTGTGAGGGTGCAGGTTAGGGTTAGCGTACGGGTTACGATTTGGGGACGGGTGAGCGTAAGGCTTCGGGGAAAGGTTAGGGATAGGGTTCGGGCTAGGGTTAGGGTTAAGGTTAGGGGACGTTTTAGGGTGCAGGTGAGGGTACGACAACGCTTTAGGGTGAGCGTACGTGTGAGGGCACGGGTTAGTGTTAGCGTACGGGTTAGGATTAGGGGACGGGTGAGGGTCAGGCTTCGGGGAAGGGTTAGGGTTAGTGTTCGGGCTAGGGTTACGGTTAGGGGACGGGGACGGTTTAGTGTCCAGGTGAGGGTACGACAACGCTTTAGGGGGAGCGTACGTGTGAGGGCGCGGGTTAGTGTCAGCGTACGGGTTAGGATTAGGGGACGGGTGAGGGTCAGGCTTCGGGGAAGGGTTAGGGTTAGGGTTCGGGCTAGGGTTAGGGTTAGGGGACGGGGACGGTTTAGGGTCCAGGTGAGGGTACGACAACGCTTTAGGGGGAGCGTACGTGTGAGGGCGCGGGTTAGTGTCAGCGTACGGGTTAGGATTAGGGGTCGGGTGAGGGTCAGGCTTCGGGGAAGGGTTAGGGTTAGGGTTCGGGCTAGGGTTAGGGTTAGGGGACGGGGACGGTTTAGGGTCCAGGTGAGGGTACGACAACGCTTTCGGGGGAGCGTACGTGTGAGGGAGCGGGTTAGTGTCAGCGTACGGGTTAGGATTAGGGGACGGGTGAGGGTCAGGCTTCGGGGAAGGGTTAGGGTTAGGGTTCGGGGTAGGGTTAGGGGACAGGGACGGGGAAGGTTTAGGGTCCAGGTGAGGGTACGACAACGCTTTAGGGGGAGCATACCTGTGAGGGCGCGGGTTAGTGTCAGCGTACGGGTTAGGATTAGAGGACGGGTGAGGGTCAGGCTTCGGGGAAGGGTTAGGGTTAGGGTTCGGGCTAGGGTTAGGGGACGGGGACGGGGACGGTTTAGGGTCCAGGTGAGGGTACGAAAACGCTTTAGGGGGAGCGTACGTGTGAGGGCGCGGCTTAGTGTCAGCGTACGGGTTAGGATTAGGGGACGGGTGAGGGTCAGGCTTCGGGGAAGGGTTAGGGTTAGGGTTCGGGTTAGGGTTAGGGGACGGGGACAGGGACGGTTTAGGGTCCAGGTGAGGGTACGACAACGCTTTAGGGTGAGCGTACGTGTGAGGGCGCGGGTTAGTGTCAGCGTACGTGTTAGGATTAGGGGACGGGTGAGGATCAGGCTTCGGGGAAGGGTTAGGTTTAGGGTTCGGGCTAGGGTTAGGGGACAGGGACGGGGACGGTTTAGGGTCCAGGTGAGGGTACGAAAACGCTTTAGGGGGCGCGTACGTGTGAGGGCGCGGGTTAGTGTCAGCGTACGGGTTAGGATTAGGGGACGGGTGAGGGTCAGGCTTCGGGGAAGGGTTAGGGTTAGGGTGCGGGCTAGGGTTAGGGGACAGGGACGGGGACGGTTTAGGGTCCAGGTGAGGGTACGAAAACGCTTTAGGGGGAGCGTACGTGTGAGGGCGCGGGTTAGTGTCAGCGTACGGGTTAGGATTAGGGGACGGGTGAGGGTCAGGCTTCGGGGAAGGGTTAGGGTTAGGGTTCGGGCTAGGGTTAGGGGACGGGGACGGGGACTGTTTAGGGTCCAGGTGAGGGTACGACAACGCTTTAGGGGGAGCGTACGTGTGAGGGCGCGGGTTAGTGTCAGCGTACGGGTTAGGATTAGGGGACGGGTGAGGGTCAAGCTTCGGGGAAGGGTTAGGGTTAGGGTTCGGGCTAGGGTTAGGTTTAGGGGACGGGGACGGTTTAGGGTCCAGGTGCGGGTACGACAACCCTTTAGGGGGAGCATACGTGTGAGGGCGCGGGTTAGTGTTAGCGTACGGTTTAGGATTAGGGGACGGGTGAGGGTCAGGCTTCAGGGAAGGGTTAGGGTTAGGGTTCGGGCTAGGGTTAGGGTTAGGGGACGGGGACGGTTTAGGGTCCAGGTGAGGGTACGACAACGCTTTAGGGGCAGCGTACGTGTTAGGGCGCGGGTTAGTGTCACCGTACGGGTTAGGATTAGGGGACAGGTTAGGGTCAGGCTTTGGGGAAGGGTTAGGGTTAGGGTTCGGGCTAGGGTTAGGGGACAGGGACGGGGACGGTTTAGGGTCCAGGTGAGGGTACGACAACGCTTTAGGGGGAGCGTACGTGTGAGGGCGCGGGTTAGTGTCAGCGTACGGGTTAGGATTAGGGGACGGGTGAGGGTCAGGCTTCGGGGAAGGGTTAGGGTTAGGGTTCGGGCTAGGGTTAGGGTTACGGGACGGGGACGGTTTAGGGTTCAGGTGAGGGTATGACAACGCTTTAGGGGGAGCGTACGTGTGAGGGCGCGGGTTAGTGTCAGCGTACGGGTTAGCATTAGGGGACGCGTGAGGGTCAGGCTTCGGGGAAGTGTTAGGGTTAGGGTTCGGGCTAGGGTTAGGGTTAGGGGACGGGGACGGTTTAGGGTCCAGGTGAGGGTACGACAACGCTTTAGGGGGAGCGTACGTGTGAGGGCGCGGGTTAGTGTCAGCGTACGGGTTAGCATTAGGGGACGGGTGAGGGTCAGGCTTCGGGGAAGGGTTAGGGTTAGGGTTCGGGCTAGGGTTAGGGTTAGGGGACGGGGACGGTTTAGGGTCCAGGTGAGGGTACGACAACCCTTTAGGGGGAGCGTACGTGTGAGGGCGCGGGTTAGTGTTAGCGTACGGGTTAGGATTAGGGGACGGGTGAGGGTCAGGCTTCTGGGAAGGGTTAGGGTTAGGGTTCGGGCTAGGGTTAGGGTTAGGGGACGGGGACGGTTTAGGGTCCAGGTGAGGGTACGACAACGCTTTAGGGGGAGCGTACGTGTTAGGGCGCGGGTTAGTGTCAGCGTACGGGTTAGGATTAGGGGACGGGTGAGGGTCAGGCTTCGGGGAAGGGTTAGGGTTAGGGTTCGGGCTAGGGTTAGGGGACAGGGACGGGGACGGTTTAGGGTCCAGGTGAGGGTACGACAACGCTTTAGGGGGAGCGTATGTGTGAGGGCGCGGGTTAGTGTCAGCGTACGGGTTAGGATTAGGGGACGGGTGAGTGTCAGGCTTCGGGGAAGGGTTAGGGTTAGGGTGCGGGCTAGGGTTAGGGGACAGGGACGGGGACTGTTTAGGGTCCAGGTGAGGGTACGACAACGCTTTAGGGGGAGCGTACGTGTGAGGGTGCGGGTTAGTGTCAGCGTACTGGTTAGGATTAGGGGACGGGTGAGGGTCAGGCTTCGGGGAAGGGTTAGGGATAGGGTTCGTGCTAGGGTTAGGGTTAGGGGATGGGGACGGTTTAGGGTCCAGGTGAGGGTACGACAACGCTTTAGGGGGAGCGTACGTGTGAGGGCGCGGGTTAGTGTCAGCGTACGGGTTAGGATTAGGGGACGGGTGAGGGTCAGGCTTCGGGGAAGGGTTAGGGTTAGGGTTCGGGCTAGGGTTAGGGTTAGGGGACGGGGACGGTTTAGGGTCCAGGTGAGGGTACGACAACGCTTTAGGGGGAGCGTACGTGTGAGGGCGCGGGTTAGTGTCAGCGCACGGGTTAGGATTAGGGGACGGGTGAGGGTCAGGCTTCGGGGAAGGGTTAGGTTTAGGGTTCGGGCTAGGGTTAGGGTTAGGGGACGGGGACGGTTTAGGGTCCAGGTGAGGGTACGACAACGCTTTAGGGGGAGCGTACGTGTGAGGGCGCGGGTTAGTGTCAGCGTACGGGTTAGGATTAGGGGACGGGTGAGGGTCAGGCTTCGGGGAAGGGTTAGGGTTAGGGTTCGGGCTAGGGTTAGGGTTAGGGGACGGGGAGGGTTTAGGGTCCAGGTGGGGGTACGACAACGCTTTAGGGTGAGCGTACGTGTGAGGGCGCGGGTTAGTGTCAGCGTACGGCTTAGGATTAGGGGACGGGTGAGGGTAAGGCTTCGGGGAACGGTTAGGGTTAGGGTTCGGGCTAGGGTTAGGGTTAGGGGACGGGGACGGATTAGGGTCCAGGTGAGGGTACGTCAACGCTTTAGGGGGAGCGTACGTGTGAGGGCGCGGGTTAGTGTCAGCGTACGGGTTAGGAGTAGGGTACGGGTGAGGGTCAGGCTTCGGGGAAATGTTAGGGTTAGGGTTCGGGCTAGGGTTAGGGTTAGGGGACGGGGACGGTTTAGCGTCCAGGTGAGGGTACGACAACGCTTTAGGGGGAGCGTACGTGTGAGGGCGCGGGTTAGTGTCAGCGTACGGGTTAGGATTAGGGGACGGGTGAGGGTCAGGCTTCGGGGAAGGGTTAGGGTTAGGGTTCGGGCTAGGGTTAGGGTTAGGGGACGGGGAGGGTTTAGGGTCCAGGTGGGGGTACGACAACGCTTTAGGGTGAGCGTACGTATGAGGGCGCGGGTTAGTGTTAGCGTACGGTTTAGGATTAGGGGACGGGTGAGGGTAAGGCTTCGGGGAAGGGTTAGTGTTAGAGTTCGGGCTAGGGTTAGGGTTAGGGGACGGGGACGCTTTAGGGTCCAGGTGAGGGCACGACAACGCTTTAGGGGGAGCGTACGTGTGAGGGCGCGGGTTAGTGTCAGCGTACGGGTTAGGAGTAGGGTACGGGTGAGGGTCAGGCTTCGGGGAAATGTTAGGGTTAGGGTTCGGGCTAGGGTTAGGGTTAGGGGACGGGGACGGTTAAGGGTCCAGGTGAGGGTACGACAACTCTTTAGGGGGAGCGTACGTGTGAGGGCGCGGGTTAGTGTCAGCGTACGGTTTAGCATTAGGGGACGGGTGAGGGTCAGGCTTCGGGGAAGGGTTAGGGTTAGGGTTCGGGCTAGGGTTAGGGTTAGGGGACCGGGACGGTTTAGGGTCCAGGTGAGGGTACGACAACGCTTTAGGTGGAGCGTACGTGTGAGGGCGCGGGTTAGTGTCAGCGTAAGGGTTAGGATTAGGGGACGGGTGAGGGTCAGGCTTCGGGGAAGGGTTAGGGTTAGGGTTCGGGCTAGGGTTAGGGTTAGGGGACGGGGACGGTTTAGGGTCCAGGTGAGGGTACGACAACGCTTTAGGGGGAGCGTACGTGTGAGGGCGCGGGTTAGTGTCAGCGTACGGGTTAGGATTAGGGGACGGGTGAGCGTCAGGCTTCGGGGAAGGGTTAGGGTTAGGGTTCGGGCTAGGGTTAGGGTTAGGGGACGGGGACGGTTTAGGGTCCAGGTGAGGGTACGACAACGCTTTAGGGGGAGCGTACGTGTGAGGGCGCGGGTTAGTGTCAGCGTACGGGTTAGGATTAGGGGACGGGTGAGGGTCAGGCTTCGGGGAAAGGTTAGGGTTAGGGTTCGGGCTAGGGTTAGGGTTAGGGGATGGGGATGGTTTAGGGTCCAGGTGAGGGTACGACAACGCTTTAGGGGGAGCGTACGTGTGAGGGCGCGGGTTAGTGTCAGCGTACGGGTTAGGATTAGGGGACGGGTGAGGGTCAGGCTTCGGGGAAGGGTTAGGGTTAGGGTTCGGGCTAGGGTTAGGGTTAGGGGACCGGGACGGTTTAGGGTCCAGGTGAGGGTACGACAACGCTTTAGGTGGAGCGTACGTGTGAGGGCGCGGGTTAGTGTCAGCGTACGTGTTAGGATTAGGGGACGGGTGAGGGTCAGGCTTCGGGGAAGGGTTAGGGTTAGGGTTCGGGCTAGGGTTAGGGTTAGGGGACCGGGACGGTTTAGGGTCCAGGTGAGGGTACGACAACGCTTTAGGGGGAGCGTACGTGTGAGGGCGCGGGTTAGTGTCAGCGTACGGGTTAGGATTAGGGGACGGGTGAGCGTCAGGCTTCGGGGAAGGGTTAGGGTTAGGGTTCGGGCTAGGGTTAGGGTTAGGGGACGGGGACGGTTTAGGGTCCAGGTGAGGGTACGACAACGCTTTAGGGGGAGCGTACGTGTGAGGGCGCAGGTTAGTGTCAGCGTACGGGTTAGGATTAGGGGACGGGTGAGGGTCAGGCTTCGGGGAAGGGTTAGGGTTAGGGTTCGGGCTAGGGTTAGGGTTAGGGGACGGGGACGGTTTAGGGTCCAGGTGAGGGTACGACAACGCTTTAGGGGGAGCGTACGTGTGAGGGCGCGGGTTAGTGTCAGCGTACGGGTTAGGATTAGGGGACGGGTGAGGGTCAGGCTTCGGGGAAGTGTTAGGGTTAGGGTTCGGGCTAGGGTTAGGGTTAGGGGACGGGGACGGTTTAGGGTCCAGGTGAGGGTACGACAACGCTTTAGGGGGAGCGTACGTGTGAGGGCGCGGGTTAGTGTCAGCGTACGGGTTAGGATTAGGGGACGGGTGAGGGTCAGGCTTCGAGGAAGGGTTAGGGTTAGGGTTCGGGCTAGGGTTAGGGTTAGGGGACGGGGACGGTTTAGGGTCCAGGTGAGGGTACGACAACGCTTTAGGGGGAGCGTACGTGTGAGGGCGTGGGTTAGTGTCAGCGTACGGGTTAGGATTAGGGGACGGGTGAGGGTCAGGCTTCGGGGAAGGGTTAGGGTTAGGGTTCGGGCTAGGGTTAGGGTTAGGGGATGGGGACGGTTTAGGGTCCAGGTGAGGGTACGACAACGCTTTAGGGGGAGCGTACGTGTGAGGGCGCGGGTTAGTGTCAGCGTACGGGTTAGGATTAGGGGACGGGTGAGGGTCAGGCTTCGGGGAAGGGTTAGGGTTAGGGTTCGGGCTAGGGTTAGGGTTAGGGGACGGGGACGGTTTAGGGTCCAGGTGAGGGTACGACAACGCTTTAGGGGGAGTGTACGTGTGAGGGCGCGGGTTACTGTCAGCGCACGTGTTAGGATTAGGGGACGGGTGAGGGTCAGGCTTCGGGGAAGGTTTAGGGTTAGGGTTCGGGCTAGGGTTAGGGTTAGGGGATGGGGACGGTTTAGGGTCCAGGTGAGGGTACGACAACGCTTTAGGGGGAGCGTACGTGTGAGGGCGCGGGTTAGTGTCAGCGTACGGGTTAGGATTAGGGGACGGGTGAGGGTCAGGCTTCGGGGAAGGGTTAGGTTTAGGGTTCGGGCTAGTGTTAGGGTTAGGGGACGGGGAGGGTTTAGGGTCCAGGTGGGGGTACGACAACGCTTTAGGGTGAGCGTACGTGTGAGGGCGCGGGTTAGTGTCAGCGTACGGGTTAGGATTAGGGGATGGGTGAGGGTAAGGCTTCGAGGAAGAGTTAGGGTTAGGGTTCGGGCTAGGGTTAGGGTTAGGGGACGGGGATGGTTTAGGGTCCAGGTGAGGGTACGACAACGCTTTAGGGGGAGCGTACGTGTGAGGGCGCGGGTTAGTGTCAGCGTAAGGGTTAGGATTAGGGGACGGGTGAGGGTCAGGCTTCGGGGAAGGTTTAGGGTTAGGGTTCGGGCTAGGGTTAGGGTTAGGGGACGGGGACGGTTTAGGGTCCAGGTGAGGGTACGACAACGCTTTAGGGGGAGCGTACGTGTGAGGGCGCGGGTTAGTGTCAGCGTACGGGTTAGGATTAGGGGACGGGTGAGGGTCAGGCTTCGGGGAAGGGTTAGGGTTAGGGTTCGGGCTAGGGTTAGGGTTAGAGGACGGGGACGGTTTAGGGTCCAGGTGAGGGTACGACAACGCTTTAGGGGGAGCGTACGTGTGAGGGCGCGTGTTAGTGTCAGCGTACGGGTTAGGATTAGGGGACGGGTGAGGGTCAGGCTTCGGGGAAGGGTTAGGGTTAGGGTTCGGGCTAGGGTTAGGGTTAGGGGACCGGGACGGTTTAGGGTCCAGGTGAGGGTACGACAACGCTTTAGGGGGAGCGTACGTGTGAGGGCGCGGGTTAGTGTCAGCGTACGGGTTAGGATTAGGGGACGGGTGAGCGTCAGGCTTCGGGGAAGGGTTAGGGTTAGGGTTCGGGCTAGGGTTAGGGTTAGGGGACGGGGACGGTTTAGGGTCCAGGTGAGGGTACGACAACGCTTTAGGGGGAGCGTACGTGTGAGGGCGCAGGTTAGTGTCAGCGTACGGGTTAGGATTAGGGGACGGGTGAGGGTCAGGCTTTGGGGAAGGGTTAGGGTTAGGGTTCGGGCTAGGGTTAGGGTTAGGGGACGGGGACGGTTTAGGGTCCAGGTGAGGGTACGACAACGCTTTAGGGGGAGCGTACGTGTGAGGGCGCGGGTTAGTGTCAGCGTACGGGTTAGGATTAGGGGACGGGTGAGGGTCAGGCTTCGGGGAAGTGTTAGGGTTAGGGTTCGGGCTAGGGTTAGGGTTAGGGGACGGGGACGGTTTAGGGTCCAGGTGAGGGTACGACAACGCTTTAGGGGGAGCGTACGTGTGAGGGCGCGGGTTAGTGTCAGCGTACGGGTTAGGATTAGGGGACGGGTGAGGGTCAGGCTTCGAGGAAGGGTTAGGGTTAGGGTTCGGGCTAGGGTTAGGGTTAGGGGACGGGGACGGTTTAGGGTCCAGGTGAGGGTACGACAACGCTTTAGGGGGAGCGTACGTGTGAGGGCGTGGGTTAGTGTCAGCGTACGGGTTAGGATTAGGGGACGGGTGAGGGTCAGGCTTCGGGGAAGGGTTAGGGTTAGGGTTCGGGCTAGGGTTAGGGTTAGGGGATGGGGACGGTTTAGGGTCCAGGTGAGGGTACGACAACGCTTTAGGGGGAGCGTACGTGTGAGGGCGCGGGTTAGTGTCAGCGTACGGGTTAGGATTAGGGGACGGGTGAGGGTCAGGCTTCGGGGAAGGGTTAGGGTTAGGGTTCGGGCTAGGGTTAGGGTTAGGGGACGGGGACGGTTTAGGGTCCAGGTGAGGGTATGACAACGCTTTAGGGGGAGTGTACGTGTGAGGGCGCGGGTTACTGTCAGCGCACGTGTTAGGATTAGGGGACGGGTGAGGGTCAGGCTTCGGGGAAGGTTTAGGGTTAGGGTTCGGGCTAGGGTTAGGGTTAGGGGATGGGGACGGTTTAGGGTCCAGGTGAGGGTACGACAACGCTTTAGGGGGAGCGTACGTGTGAGGGCGCGGGTTAGTGTCAGCGTACGGGTTAGGATTAGGGGACGGGTGAGGGTCAGGCTTCGGGGAAGGGTTAGGTTTAGGGTTCGGGCTAGTGTTAGGGTTAGGGGACGGGGAGGGTTTAGGGTCCAGGTGGGGGTACGACAACGCTTTAGGGTGAGCGTACGTGTGAGGGCGCGGGTTAGTGTCAGCGTACGGGTTAGGATTAGGGGATGGGTGAGGGTAAGGCTTCGGGGAAGAGTTAGGGTTAGGGTTCGGGCTAGGGTTAGGGTTAGGGGACGGGGATGGTTTAGGGTCCAGGTGAGGGTACGACAACGCTTTAGGGGGAGCGTACGTGTGAGGGCGCGGGTTAGTGTCAGCGTAAGGGTTAGGATTAGGGGACGGGTGAGGGTCAGGCTTCGGGGAAGGTTTAGGGTTAGGGTTCGGGCTAGGGTTAGGGTTAGGGGACGGGGACGGTTTAGGGTCCAGGTGAGGGTACGACAACGCTTTAGGGGGAGCGTACGTGTGAGGGCGCGGGTTAGTGTCAGCGTACGGGTTAGGATTAGGGGACGGGTGAGGGTCAGGCTTCGGGGAAGGGTTAGGGTTAGGGTTCGGGCTAGGGTTAGGGTTAGAGGACGGGGACGGTTTAGGGTCCAGGTGAGGGTACGACAACGCTTTAGGGGGAGCGTACGTGTGAGGGCGCGTGTTAGTGTCAGCGTACGGGTTAGGATTAGGGGACGGGTGAGGGTCAGGCTTCGGGGAAGGGTTAGGGTAGGGTTCGGGCTAGGGTTAGGGTTAGGGGACGGGGACGGTTTAGGGTCCAGGTGAGGGTACGACAACGCTTTAGGGGGAGCGTACGTGTGAGGGCGTGGGTTAGTGTCAGCGTACGGGTTAGGATTAGGGGACGGGTGAGGGTCAGGCTTCGGGGAAGGGTTAGGGTTAGGGTTCGGGCTAGGGTTAGGGGACGGGGACGGGGACGGTTTAGGGTCCAGGTGAGGGTACGACAACGCTTTAGGGGGAGCGTACGTGTGAGGGTGCGGGTTAGTGTCAGCGTACGGGTTAGGATTAGGGGACGGGTGAGGGTCAGGCTTCGGGGAAGGGTTAGGGTTAGGGTTCGTGCTAGGGTTAGGGTTAGGGGATGGGGACGGTTTAGGGTCCAGGTGAGGGTACGACAACGCTTTAGGGGGAGCGTACGTGTGAGGGCGCGGGTTAGTGTCAGCGTACGGGTTAGGATTAGGGGACGGGTGAGGGTCAGGCTTCGGGGAAGGGTTAGGGTTAGGGTTCGGGCTAGGGTTAGGGTTAGGGGACGGGGACGGTTTAGGGTCCAGGTGAGGGTACGACAACGCTTTAGGGGGAGCGTACGTGTGAGGGCGCGGGTTAGTGTCAGCGTACGGTTTAGCATTAGGCGACGGGTGAGGGTCAGGCTTCGGGGAAGGGTTAGGGTTAGGGTTCGGGCTAGGATAGGGTTAGGGGACCGGGACGGTTTAGGGTTCAGGTGAGGGTACGACAACGCTTTAGGTGGAGCGTACGTGTGAGGGCGCGGGTTAGTGTCAGCGTACGGGTTAGGATTAGGGGACGGGTGAGGGTCAGGCTTCGGGGAAGGTTTAGGGTTAGGGTTAGGGCTAGGGTTAAGGTTAGGGGACGGGGACGATTTAGGGTCCAGGTGAGGGTACGACAACGCTTTAGGGGGAGCGTACGTGTGAGGGCGCGGGTTAGTGTCAGCGTACGGGTTAGGATTAGGGGACGGGTGAGGGTCAGGCTTCGGGGAAGGGTTAGGGTTAGGGTTCGGGGTAGGGTTAGGGTTAGGGGACGGGGACGGTTTATGGTCCAGGTGAGGGTACGACAACGCTTTAGGGGGAGCGTACGTGTGAGGGCGCGGGTTAGTGTCAGCGTACGGGTTAGGATTAGGGGACGGGTGAGGGTCAGGCTTCGGGGAAGGGTTAGGGTTAGGGTTCGGGCTAGGGTTAGGGTTAGGGGACGGGGACGGTTTAGGGTCCAGGTGAGGGTACGACAACGCTTTAGGGGGAGCGTACGTGTGAGGGCGCGGGTTAGTGTCAGCTTACGGGTTAGGATTAGGGGACGGGTGAGGGTAAGGCTTCGGGGAAGGGTTAGGGTTAGGGTTCGGGCTAGGGTTAGGGTTAGGGGACGGGGACGGTTTAGGGTCCAGGTGAGTGTACGACAACGCTTTAGGGGGAGCGTACGTGTGAGGGCGCCGGTTAGAGTCAGCGTACGGGTTAGGAGTAGGGGACGGGTGAGGGTCAGGCTTCGGGGAAGGGTTAGGGTTAGGGTTCGGGCTAGGGTTAGGGTTAGGGGACGGGGACGGTTTAGGGTCCAGGTGAGGGTACGACAACGCTTTAGGGGGAGCGTACGTGTGAGGGCGCGGGTTAGTGTCAGCGTACGGGTTAGGATTAGGGGACGGGTGAGGGTCAGGCTTCGGGGAAGGGTTAGGGTTAGGGTTCGGGCTAGGGTTAGGGTTAGGGGACGGGGACGGTTTAGGGTCCAGGTGAGGGTACGACAACGCTTTAGGGGGAGCGTACGTGTGAGGGCGCGGGTTAGTGTCAGCGTACGGGTTAGGATGAGGGGACGGGTGAGGGTCAGGCTTCGGGGAAGGATTAGGGTTAGGGTTCGGGCTAGGGGTAGGGTTAGGGGACGGGGACGGTTTAGGGTCCAGGTGAGGGTACGACAACGCTTTAGGGGGAGCGTACGTGTGAGGGCGCGGGTTAGTGTCAGCGTACGGGTTAGGATTAGGGGACGGGTGAGGGTCAGGCTTCGGGGAAGGGTTAGGGTTAGGGTTCGGGCTAGGGTTAGGGTTAGGGGACGGGGACGGTTTAGGGTCCAGGTGAGGGTACGACAACGCTTTAGGGGGAGCGTACGTGTGAGGGCGCGGGTTAGTGTCAGCGTACGGGTTAGGGTTAGGGGACGGGTGAGGGTCAGGCTTCGGGGAAGGGTTAGGGTTAGGGTTCGGGCTAGGGTTAGGGTTAGGGGACGGGGACGGTTTAGGGTCCAGGTGGGGGTACGACAACGCTTTAGGGTGAGCGTACGTATGAGGGCGCGGGTTAGTGTTAGCGTACGGTATAGGATTATGGGACGGGTGAGGGTAAGGCTTCGGGGAAGGGTTAGTGTTAGAGTTCGGGCTAGGGTTAGGGTTAGGGGACGGGGACGGTTTAGGGTCCAGGTGAGGGCACGACAACGCTTTAGGGGGAGCGTACGTGTGAGGGCGCGGGTTAGTGTCAGCGTACGGGTTAGGAGTAGGGTACGGGTGAGGGTCAGGCTTCGGGGAAATGTTAGGGTTAGGGTTCGGGCTAGGGTTAGGGTTAGGGGACGGGGACGGTTTAGGGTCCAGGTGAGGGTACGACAACTCTTTAGGGGGAGCGTACGTGTGAGGGCGCGGTTTAGTGTCAGCGTACGGTTTAGCATTAGGGGACGGGTGAGGGTCAGGCTTCGGGGAAGGGTTAGGGTTAGGGTTCGGGCTAGGATAGGGTTAGGGGACCGGGACGGTTTAGGGTTCAGGTGAGGGTACGACAACGCTTTAGGTGGAGCGTACGTGTGAGGGCGCGGGTTAGTGTCAGCGTACGGGTTAGGATTAGGGGACGGGTGAGGGTCAGGCTTCGGGGAAGGTTTAGGGTTAGGGTTACGGCTAGGGTTAAGGTTAGGGGACGGGGACGATTTAGGGTCCAGGTGAGGGTACGACAACGCTTTAGGGGGAGCGTACGTGTGAGGGCGCGGGTTAGTGTCAGCGTACGGGTTAGGATTAGGGGACGGGTGAGGGTCAGGCTTCGGGGAAGGGTTAGGGTTAGGGTTCGGGGTAGGGTTAGGGTTAGGGGACGGGGACGGTTTAGGGTCCAGGTGAGGGTACGACAACGCTTTAGGGGGAGCGTACGTGTGAGGGCGCGGGTTAGTGTCAGCGTACGGGTTAGGATTAGGGGACGGGTGAGGGTCAGGCTTCGGGGAAGGGTTAGGGTTAGGGTTCGGGCTAGGGTTAGGGTTAGGGGACGGGGACGGTTTAGGGTCCAGGTGAGGGTACGACAACGCTTTAGGGGGAGCGTACGTGTGAGGGCGCGGGTTAGTGTCAGCGTACGGGTTAGGATTAGGGGACGGGTGAGGGTCAGGCTTCGGGGAAGGGTTAGGGTTAGGGTTCGGGCTAGGGTTAGGGTTAGGGGACGGGGACAGTTTAGGGTCCAGGTGAGGGTACGACAACGC
This sequence comes from Globicephala melas, assembly GCF_963455315.2. Lineage (NCBI taxonomy): Eukaryota > Metazoa > Chordata > Mammalia > Artiodactyla > Delphinidae > Globicephala > Globicephala melas. The sequence continues at coordinate 650,702 of NW_027207296.1, read as the reverse complement.
TTTAGGGGGAGCGTACGTGTGAGGGCGCGGGTTAGTGTCAGCGTACGGGTTAGGATTAGGGGACGGGTGAGGGTCAGGCTTCGGGGAAGGGTTAGGGTTAGGGTTCCGGCTAGGGTTAGGGTTAGGGGACGGGGACGGTTTAGGGTCCATGTGAGGGTACGACAACGCTTTAGAGGGAGCGTACGTGTGAGGGCGCGGGTTAGTGTCAGCGTACGGGTTAGGATTAGGGGACGGGTGAGGGTCAGGCTTCGGGGAAGGGTTAGGGTTAGGGTTCGGGCTAGGTTTAGGGTTAGGGGACGGGGACGGTTTAGGGTCCAGGTGAGGGTACGACAACGCTTTAGGGGGAGCGTACGTGTGAGGGCGGGGGTTAGTGTCAGCTTACGGGTTAGGATTAGGGGACGGGTGAGGGTAAGGCTTCGGGGAAGGGTTAGGGTTAGGGTTCGGGCTAGGGTTAGGGTTAGGGGACGGGGACGGTTTAGGGTCCAGGTGAGTGTACGACAACGCTTTAGGGGGAGCGTACGTGTGAGGGCGCGGGTTAGAGTCAGCGTACGGGTTAGGAGTAGGGGACGGGTGAGGGTCAGGCTTCGGGGAATGGTTAGGGTTAGGGTTCGGGCTAGGGTTAGGGTTAGGGGACGGGGACGGTTTAGGGTCCAGGTGAGGGTACGACAACGCTTTAGGGGGAGCGTACGTGTGAGGGCGCGGGTTAGTGTCAGCGTACGGGTTAGGATTAGGGGACGGGTGAGGGTCAGGCTTCGGGGAAGCGTTAGGGTTAGGGTTCGGGCTAGGGTTAGGGTTAGGGGACGGGGACGGTTTAGGGTCCAGGTGAGGGTACGACAACGCTTTAGGGGGAGCGTACGTGTGAGGGCGCGGGTTAGTGTCAGCGTACGGGTTAGGATTAGGGGACGGGTGAGGGTCAGGCTTCGGGGAAGGGTTAGGGTTATTGTTCGGGCTAGGGTTAGGGTTAGGGGACGGGGACAGTTTAGGGTCCAGGTGAGGGTACGACAACGCTTTAGGGGGAGCGTACGTGTGAGGGCGCGGGTTAGTGTCAGCGTACGGGTTAGGATTATGGGACGGGTGAGGTTCTGGCTTCGGGGAAGGGTTAGGGTTAGGGTTCGGGCTAGGGTTAGGGTTAGGGGACGGGGACGGTTTAGGGTCCATGTGAGGGTACGACAACGCTTTAGAGGGAGCGTACGTGTGAGGGCGCGGGTTAGTGTCAGCGTACGGGTTAGGATTAGGGGACGGGTGAGGGTCAGGCTTCGGGGAAGGGTTAGTGTTAGGGTTCGGGCTAGGGTTAGGGTTAGGGGACGGGGACGGTTTAGGGTCCAGGTGAGGTTACGACAACCCTTTAGGGGGAGCGTACGTGTGAGGGCGTGGGTTAGTGTCAGCTTACGGGTTAGGATTAGGGGACGGGTGAGGGTAAGGCTTCGGGGAAGGGTTAGGGTTAGGGTTCGGGCTAGGGTTAGGGTTAGGGGACGGGGACGGTTTAGGGTCCAGGTGAGTGTACGACAACGCTTTAGGGGGAGCGTACGTGTGAGGGCGCGGGTTAGAGTCAGCGTACGGGTTAGGAGTAGGGGACGGGTGAGGGTCAGGCTTCGGGGAAGGGTTAGGGTTAGGGTTCGGGCTAGGGTTAGGGTTAGGGGACGGGGACGGTTTAGGGTCCAGGTGAGGGTACGACAACGCTTTAGGGGGAGCGTACGTGTGAGGGCGCGGGTTAGTGTCAGCGTACGGGTTAGGATTAGGGGACGGGTGAGGGTCAGGCTTCGGGGAAGGGTTAGGGTTAGGGTTCGGGCTAGGTTTTGGATTAGGGGACGGGGACGGTTTAGGGTCCAGGTGAGGGTACGACAACGCTTTAGGGGGAGCGTACGTGTGAGGGCGCGGGTTAGTGTCAGCGTACGGGTTAGGGTTAGGGGACGGGTGAGCGTCAGGCTTCGGGGAAGGGTTAGGGTTAGGGTTCGGGCTAGGGTTAGGGTTCGGGGACGGGGACGGTTTAGGTTCCAGGTGAGGGTACGACAACGCTTTAGGGGGAGCGTACGTGTGAGGGCGCGGGTTAGTGTCAGCGTACGGGTTAGGATTAGGGGACGGGTGAGGGTCAGGCTTCGGGGAAGGGTTAGGGTTAGGGTTCGGGCTAGGGTTAGGGTTAGGGGACGGGGACGGTTTAGGGTCCAGGTGAGGGTACGACAACGCTTTAGGGGGAGCGTACGTGTGAGGGCGCGGGTTAGTGTCAGCGTACGGGTTAGGATTAGGGGACGGGTGAGGGTCAGGCTTCGGGGAAGGGTTAGGGTTAGGGTTCGGGCTAGGGTTAGGGTTAGGGGACGGGGACGGTTTAGGGTCCAGGTGAGGGTACGACAACGCTTTAGGGGGAGCGTACGTGTGAGGGCGCGGGTTAGTGTCAGCGTACGGGTTAGGATTATGGGACGGGTGAGGGTCAGGCTTCGGGGAAGGGTTAGGGTTAGGGTTCGGGCTAGGGTTAGGGTTAGGGGACGGGGACGGTTTAGGGTCCAGGTGAGGGTACGACAACGCTTTAGAGGGAGCGTACGTGTGAGGGCGCGGGTTAGTGTCAGCGTACGTGTTAGGATTAGGGGACGGGTGAGGGTCAGGCTTCGGGGAAGGGTTAGGGTTAGGGTTCGGGCTAGGGTTAGGGTTAGGGGACGGGGACGGTTTAGGGTCTAGGTGAGGGTACGACAACGCTTTAGGGGGAGCGTACGTGTGAGGGCGCGGGTTAGTGTCAGCGTACGGGTTAGGATTAGGGGACCGGTGAGGGTCAGGCTTCGGGGAAGGGTTAGGGTTAGGGTTCGGGCTAGGGTTAGGGTTAGGGGACGGGGACGGTTTAGGGTCCAGGTGAGGGTTCGACAACGCTTTAGGGGGAGCGTACGTGTGAGGGCGCGGGTTAGTGTCAGCGTATGGGTTAGGATTAGGGGACTGGTGAGGGTCAGGCTTCGAGGAAGAGTTAGGGTTAGGGTTCGGGCTAGGGTTAGGGTTAGGGGACGGGGACGGTTTAGGGTCCAGGTGAGGGTACGACAACGCTTTAGGGGGAGCGTACGTGTGAGGGCGCGGGTTAGTGTCAGCGTACGGGTTAGGATTAGGGGACGGGTGAGGGTCAGGCTTCGGGGAAGGGTTAGGGTTAGGGTTCGGGCTAGGTTTTGGATTAGGGGACGGGGACGGTTTAGGGTCCAGGTGAGGGTACGACAACGCTTTAGGGGGAGCGTACGTGTGAGGGCGCGGGTTAGTGTCAGCGTACGGGTTAGGGTTAGGGGACGGGTGAGCGTCAGGCTTCGGGGAAGTGTTAGGGTTAGGGTTCGGGCTAGGGTTAGGGTTCGGGGACGGGGACGGTTTAGGTTCCAGGTGAGGGTACGACAACGCTTTAGGGGGAGTGTACGTGTGAGGGCGCGGGTTAGTGTCAGCGTACGGGTTAGGATTAGGGGACGGGTGAGGGTCAGGCTTCGGGGAAGGGTTAGTGTTAGGGTTCGGGCTGGGGTTAAGCTTAGGGGACGGGGACGGTTTAGGGTCCAGGTGAGGGTACGACAACGCTTTAGGGGGAGCGTACGTGTGAGGGCGCGGGTTAGTGTCAGCGTACGGGTTAGGATTAGGGGACGGGTGAGGGTCAGGCTTCGGGGAAGGGTTAGGGTTAGGGTTCGGGGTAGGGTTAGGGTTAGGGGACGGGGACGGTTTAGGGTCCAGGTGAGGGTACGACAACGCTTTAGGGGGAGCGTACGTGTGAGGGCGCGGGTTAGTGTCAGCGTACGGGTTACGATTAGGGGACGGGTGAGGGTCAGGCTTCGGGGAAGGGTTAGGGTTAGGGTTCGGGCTAGGGTTAGGGTTAGGGGACGGGGACGGTTTAGGGTCCAGGTGAGGGTACGACAACGCTTTAGAGGGAGCGTACGTGTGAGGGCGCGGGTTAGTGTCAGCGTACGTGTTAGGATTAGGGGACGGGTGAGGGTCAGGCTTCGGGGAAGGGTTAGGGTTAGGGTTCGGGCTAGGGTTAGGGTTAGGGGACGGGGACGGTTTAGGGTCTAGGTGAGGGTACGACAACACTTTAGGGGGAGCGTACGTGTGAGGGCGCGGGTTAGTGTCAGCGTACGGGTTAGGATTAGGGGACCGGTGAGGGTCAGGCTTCGGGGAAGGGTTAGGGTTAGGGTTCGGGCTAGGGTTAGGGTTAGGGGACGGGGACGGTTTAGGGTCCAGGTGAGGGTTCGACAACGCTTTAGGGGGAGCGTACGTGTGAGGGCGCGGGTTAGTGTCAGCGTACGGGTTAGGATTGGGGACGGGTGAGGGTCAGGCTTCGGGGAAGGGTTAGGGTTAGGGTTCGGGCTAGGGTTAGGGTTAGGGGACGGGGACAGTTTAGGGTCCAGGTGAGGGTACGACAACGCTTTAGGGGGAGCGTACGTGTGAGGGCGCGGGTTAGTGTCAGCGTACGGGTTAGGATTAGGGGACGGGTGAGGGTCAGGCTTCGGGGAAGGGTTAGGGTTAGGGTTCGGGCTAGGGTTAGAGTTACGGGACGGGGACGGTTTAGGTTCCAGGTGAGGGTACGACAACGCTTTAGGGGGAGCGTACGTGTGAGGGCGCGGGTTAGTGTCAGCGTACGGGTTAGGATTAGGGGACTGGTGAGGGTCAGGCTTCGGGGAAGAGTTAGGGTTAGGGTTCGGGCTAGGGTTAGGGTTAGGGGACGGGGACGGTTTAGGGTCCAGGTGAGGGTACGACAACGCTTTAGGGGGAGCGTACGTGTGAGGGCGCGGGTTAGTGTCAGCGTACGGGTTAGGATTAGGGGACGGGTGAGGGTCAGGCTTCGGGGAAGCGTTAGGGTTAGGGTTCGGGCTAGGGTTAGGGTTAGGGGACGGGGACGGTTTAGGGTCCAGGTGAGGGTACGACAACGCTTTAGGGGGAGCGTACGTGTGAGGGCGCGGGTTAGTGTCAGCGTACGGGTTAGGATTAGGGGATGGGTGAGGGTCAGGCTTCGGGGAAGGGTTAGGGTTATTGTTCGGGCTAGGGTTAGGGTTAGGGGACGGGGACAGTTTAGGGTCCAGGTGAGGGTACTATAACGCTTTAGGGGGAGCGTACGTGTGAGGGCGCGGGTTAGTGTCAGCGTACGGGTTAGGATTAGGGGACGGGTGAGGGTCAGGCTTCGGGGAAGGTTTAGGGTTAGGGTTCGGGCTAGGGTTAGGGTTAGGGGACGGGGACGGTTTAGGGTCCAGGTGAGGGTACGACAACGCTTTAGGGGGAGCGTACGTGTGAGGGCGCGGGTTAGTGTCAGCGTACGGGTTAGGATTAGGGGACTGGTGAGGGTCAGGCTTCGGGGAAGAGTTAGGGTTAGGGTTCGGGCTAGGGTTAGGGTTAGGGGACGGGGACGGTTTAGGGTCCAGGTGAGGGTACGACAACGCTTTAGGGGGAGCGTACGTGTGAGGGCGCGGTTTAGTGTCAGCGTACGGGTTAGGAGTAGGGGACGGGTGAGGGTCAGGCTTCGGGGAAGCGTTAGGGTTAGGGTTCGGGCTAGGGTTAGGGTTAGGGGACGGGGACGGTTTAGGGTCCAGGTGAGGGTACGACAACGCTTTAGGGGGAGCGTACGTGTGAGGGCGCGGGTTAGTGTCAGCGTACGGGTTAGGATTAGGGGACGGGTGAGTGTCAGGCTTCGGGGAAGGGTTAGGGTTAGGGTTTGGGCTAGGGTTAGGGTTAGGGGACGGGGACGGTTTAGGGTCCAGGTGAGGGTACGACAACGCTTTAGGGGGAGCGTATGTGTGAGGGCGCGGGTTAGTGTCAGCGTACGGGTTAGGATTAGGGGAGGGGTGAGGGTCAGGCTTCGGGGAAGGGTTAGGGTTAGGGTTCGGGCTAGGGTTAGGGTTAGGGGACGGGGACGGTTTAGGGTCCAGGTGAGGGTACGACAACGCTTTAGGGGGAGCGTACGTGTGAGGGCGCGGGTTAGTGTCAGCGTACGGGTTAGGATTAGGGGACGGGTGAGGGTCAGGCTTCGGGGAAGGGTTAGGGTTAGGGTTCGGGCTAGGGTTAGGGTTAGGGGACGGGGACGGTTTAGGGTCCAGGTGAGGGTACGACAACGCTTTAGGGGGAGCGTACGTGTGAGGGCGCGGGTTAGTGTCAGCGTACGGGTTAGGATTAGGGGACGGGTGAGGGTCAGGCTTCGGGGAAGGGTTAGGGTTAGGGTTCGGGCTAGGGTTAGGGTTAGGGGACGGGGACGGTTTAGGGTCCAGGTGAGGGTACGACAACGCTTTAGAGGGAGCGTACGTGTGAGGGCGCGGGTTAGTGTCAGCGTACGGGTTAGGATTAGGGGACGGGTGAGGGTCAGGCTTCGGGGAAGGGTTAGGGTTAGGGTTCGGGCTAGGGTTAGGGTTAGGGGACGGGGACGGTTTAGGGTCCAGGTGAGGGTACGACAACGCTTTAGGGGGAGCGTACGTGTGAGGGCGCGGGTTAGTGTCAGCGTACGGGTTAGGATTACGGGACGGGTGAGGGTCAGGCTTCGGGGAAGGGTTAGGGTTAGGGTTCGGGCTAGGGTTAGGGTTAGGGGACGGGGACGGTTTAGGGTCCAGGTGAGGGTACGACAACGCTTTAGGGGGAGCGTTCGTGTGAGGGCGCGGGTTAGTGTCAGCGTACGGGTTAGGATTATGGGACGGGTGAGGGTCAGGCTTCGGGGAAGGGTTAGGGTTAGGGTTCGGGCTAGGGTTAGGGTTAGGGGACGGGGACGGTTTAGGGTCCAGGTGAGGGTACGACAACGCTTTAGGGGGAGCGTACGTGTGAGGGCGCGGGTTAGTGTCAGCGTACGGGTTAGGATTAGGGGACGGGTGAGGGTCAGGCTTCGGGGAAGGGTTAGGGTTAGGGTTCGGTCTAGGGTTAGGGTTAGGGGACGGTGACGGTTTAGGGTCCAGGTGAGGTTACGACAACGCTTTAGGGGGAGCGTACGTGTGAGGGCGTGGGTTAGTGTCAGCTTACGGGTTAGGATTAGGGGACGGGTGAGGGTAAGGCTTCGGGGAAGGGTTAGGGTTAGGGTTCGGGCTAGGGTTAGGGTTAGGGGACGGGGACGGTTTAGGGTCCAGGTGAGTGTACGACAACGCTTTAGGGGGAGTGTACGTGTGAGGGCGCGGGTTAGAGTCAGCGTACGGGTTAGGAGTAGGGGACCGGTGAGGGTCAGGCTTCGGGGAAGGGTTAGGTTTAGGGTTCGGGCTAGGGTTAGGGTTAGGGGACGGGGACGGTTTAGGGTCCAGGTGAGGGTACGACAACGCTTTAGGGGGAGCGTACGTGTGAGGGCGCGGGTTAGTGTCAGCGTACGGGTTAGGATTAGGTGACGGGTGAGGGTCAGGCTTCGGGGAAGGGTTAGGGTTAGGGTTCGGGCTAGGGTTAGGGTTAGGGGACGGGGACGGTTTAGGGTCCAGGTGAGGGTACGACAACGCTTTAGGGGGAGCGTACGTGTGAGGGCGCGGGTTAGTGTCAGCGTACGGGTTAGGATTAGGGGACGGGTGAGGGTCAGGCTTCGGGGAAGGGTTAGGGTTAGGGTTCGGGCTAGGGTTAGGGTTAGGGGACGGGGACGGTTTAGGGTCCAGGTGAGGGTACGACAACGCTTTAGAGGGAGCGTACGTGTGAGGGCGCGGGTTAGTGTCAGCGTACGTGTTAGGATTAGGGGACGGGTGAGGGTCAGGCTTCGGGGAAGGGTTAGGGTTAGGGTTCGGGCTAGGGTTAGGGTTAGGGGACGGGGACGGTTTAGGGTCTAGGTGAGGGTACGACAACGCTTTAGGGGGAGCGTACGTGTGAGGGCGCGGGGTAGTGTCAGCGTACGGGTTAGGATTAGGGGACCGGTGAGGGTCAGGCTTCGGGGAAGGGTTAGGGTTAGGGTTCGGGCTAGGGTTAGGGTTAGGGGACGGGGACGGTTTAGGGTCCAGGTGAGGGTTCGACAACGCTTTAGGGGGAGCGTACGTGTGAGGGCGCGGGTTAGTGTCAGCGTATGGGTTAGGATTAGGGGACTGGTGAGGGTCAGGCTTCGGGGAAGAGTTAGGGTTAGGGTTCGGGCTAGGGTTAGGGTTAGGGGACGGGGACGGTTTAGGGTCCAGGTGAGGGTACGACAACGCTTTAGGGGGAGCGTACGTGTGAGGGCGCGGGTTAGTGTCAGCGTACGGGTTAGGAGTAGGGGACGGGTGAGGGTCAGGCTTCGGGGAAGCGTTAGGGTTAGGGTTCGGGCTAGGGTTAGGGTTAGGGGACGGGGACGGTTTAGGGTCCACGTGAGGGTACGACAACGCTTTAGGGGGAGCGTACGTGTGAGGGCGCGGGTTAGTGTCAGCGTACGGGTTAGGATTAGGGGACGGGTGAGTGTCAGGCTTCGGGGAAGGGTTAGGGTTAGGGTTCGGGCTAGGGTTAGGGTTAGGGGACGGGGACGGTTTAGGGTCCAGGTGAGGGTACGACAACGGTTTAGGGGGATCGTACGTGTGAGGGCGCGGGTTAGTGTCAGCGTACGGGTTAGGATTAGGGGACGGGTGAGGGTGAGGCTTCGGGGAAGCGTTAGGGTTAGGGTTCGGGCTAGGGTTAGGGTTAGGGGACGGGGACGGTTTAGGGTCCACGTGAGGGTACGACAACGCTTTAGGGGGAGCGTACGTGTGAGGGCGCGGGTTAGTGTCAGCGTACGGGTTAGGATTAGGGGACGGGTGAGGGTCAGGCTTCGGGGAAGGGTTAGGGTTAGGGTTCGGGCTAGGGTTAGGGTTAGGGGACGGGGACGGTTTAGGGTCCAGGTGAGGGTACGACAACGCTTTAGGGGGAGCGTACGTGTCAGGGCGCGGGTTAGTGTCAGCGTACGGGTTAGGATTACGAGACGGGTGAGGGTCAGGCTTCGGGGAAGGGTTAGGGTTAGGGTTCGGGCTAGGGTTAGGGTTAGGGGACGGGGACGGTTTAGGGTCCAGGTGAGGGTACGACAACGCTTTAGGGGGAGCGTTCGTGTGAGGGCGCGGGTTAGTGTCAGCGTACGGGTTAGGATTATGGGACGGGTGAGGTTCAGGCTTCGGGGAAGGGTTAGGGTTAGGGTTCGGGCTAGGGTTAGGGTTAGGGGACGGGGACGGTTTAGGGTCCAGGTGAGGGTACGACAACGCTTTAGGGGGAGCGTACGTGTGAGGGCGCGGGTTAGTGTCAGCGTACGGGTTAGGATTAGGGGACGGGTGAGGGTCAGGCTTCGGGGAAGGGTTAGGGTTAGGGTTCGGTCTAGGGTTAGGGTTAGGGGACGGGGACGGTTTAGGGTCCAGGTGAGGTTACGACAACGCTTTAGGGGGAGCGTACGTGTGAGGGCGTGGGTTAGTGTCAGCTTACGGGTTAGGATTAGGGGACGGGTGAGGGTAAGGCTTCGGGGAAGGGTTAGGGTTAGGGTTCGGGCTAGGGTTAGGGTTAGGGGACGGGGACGGTTTAGGGTCCAGGTGAGTGTACGACAACGCTTTAGGGGGAGCGTACGTGTGAGGGCGCGGGTTAGAGTCAGCGTACGGGTTAGGAGTAGGGGACGGGTGAGGGTCAGGCTTCGGGGAAGGATTAGGGTTAGGGTTCGGGCTAGGGTTAGGTTTAGGGGACGGGGACGGTTTAGGGTCCAGGTGAGGGTACGACAACGCTTTAGGGGGAGCGTACGTGTGAGGGCGCGGGTTAGTGTCAGCGTACGGGTTAGGATTAGGGGACGGGTGAGGGTCAGGCTTCGGGGAAGGGTTAGGGTTAGGGTTCGGGCTAGGTTTTGGATTACGGGACGGGGACGGTTTAGGGTCCAGGTGAGGGTACGACAACGCTTTAGGGGGAGCGTACGTGTGAGGGCGCGGGTTAGTGTCAGCGTACGGGTTAGGGTTAGGGGACGGGTGAGCGTCAGGCTTCGGGGAAGGGTTAGGGTTAGGGTTCGGGCTAGGGTTAGGGTTCGGGGACGGGGACGGTTTAGGTTCCAGGTGAGGGTACGACAACGCTTTAGGGGGAGTGTACGTGTGAGGGCGCGGGTTAGTGTCAGCGTACGGGTTAGGATTAGGGGACGGGTGAGGGTCAGGCTTCGGGGAAGGGTTAGGGTTAGGGTTCGGGCTAGGGTTAAGGTTAGGGGACGGGGACGGTTTAGGGTCCAGGTGAGGGTACGACAACGCTTTAGGGGGAGCGTACGTGTGAGGGCGCGGGTTAGTGTCAGCGTACGGGTTAGGATTAGGGGACGGGTGAGGGTCAGGCTTCGGGGAAGGGTTAGGGTTAGGGTTCGGGCTAGGGTTAGGGTTAGGGGACGGGGACGGTTTAGGGTCCAGGTGAGGGTACGACAACGCTTTAGGGGGAGCGTACGTGTGAGGGCGCGGGTTAGTGTCAGCGTACGGGTTAGGATTAGGGGACGGGTGAGGGTCAGGCTTCGGGGAAGGGTTAGGGTTAGGGTTCGGGCTAGGGTTAGGGTTAGGGGACGGGGACGGTTTAGGGTCCAGGTGAGGGTACGACAACGCTTTAGAGGGAGCGTACGTGTGAGGGCGCGGGTTAGTGTCAGCGTACGTGTTAGGATTAGGGGACGGGTGAGGGTCAGGATTCGGGGAAGGGTTAGGGTTAGGGTTCGGGCTAGGGTTAGGGTTAGGGGACGGGGACGGTTTAGGGTCTAGGTGAGGGTACGACAACGCTTTAGGGGGAGCGTACGTGTGAGGGCGCGGGTTAGTGTCAGCGTACGGGTTAGGATTAGGGGACCGGTGAGGGTCAGGCTTCGGGGAAGAGTTAGGGTTAGGGTTCGGGCTAGGGTTAGGGTTAGGGGACGGGGACGGTTTAGGGTCCAGGTGAGGGTTCGACAACGCTTTAGGGGGAGCGTACGTGTGAGGGCGCGGGTTAGTGTCAGCGTATGGGTTAGGATTAGGGGACTGGTGAGGGTCAGGCTTCGGGGAAGAGTTAGGGTTAGGGTTCGGGCTAGGGTTAGGGTTAGGGGACGGGGACGGTTTAGGGTCCAGGTGAGGGTACGACAACGCTTTAGGGGGAGCGTACGTGTGAGGACGCGGGTTAGTGTCAGCGTACGGGTTAGGAGTAGGGGACGGGTGAGGGTCAGGCTTCGGGGAAGCGTTAGGGTTAGGGTTCGGGCTAGGGTTAGGGTTAGGGGACGGGGACGGTTTAGGGTCCACGTGAGGGTACGACAACGCTTTAGGGGGAGCGTACGTGTGAGGGCGCGGGTTAGTGTCAGCGTACGGGTTAGGATTAGGGGACGGGTGAGTGTCAGGCTTCGGGGAAGTGTTAGGGTTAGGGTTTGGGCTAGGGTTAGGGTTAGGGGACGGGGACGGTTTAGGGTCCAGGTGAGGGTACGACAACGCTTTAGGGGGAGCGTATGTGTGAGGGCGCGGGTTAGTGTCAGCGTACGGGTTAGGATTAGGGGAGGGGTGAGGGTCAGGCTTCGGGGAAGGGTTAGGGTTAGGGTTCGGGCTAGGGTTAGGGTTAGGGGACGGGGACGGTTTAGGGTCCAGGTGAGGGTACGACAACGCTTTAGGGGGAGCGTACGTGTGAGGGCGCGGGTTAGTGTCAGCGTACGGGTTAGGATTAGGGGACCGGTGAGGGTCAGGCTTCGGGGAAGGGTTAGGGTTAGGGTTCGGGCTAGGGTTAGGGTTAGGGGACGGGGACGGTTTAGGGTCCAGGTGAGGGTACGATAACGGTTTAGGGGGAGCGTACGTGTGAGGGCGCGGGTTAGTTTCAGCGTACGGGTTAGGATTAGGGGACGGGTGAGGGTCAGGCTTCGGGGAAGTGTTAGGGTTAGGGTTCGGGCTAGGGTTAGGGTTAGGGGACGGGGACGGTTTAGGGTCCAGGTGAGGGTACGACAACGCTTTAGAGGGAGCGTACGTGTGAGGGCGCGGGTTAGTGTCAGCGTACGGGTTAGGATTAGGGGACGGGTGAGGGTCAGGCTTCGGGGAAGGGTTAGGGTTAGGGTTCGGGCTAGGGTTAGGGTTAGGGGACGGGGACGGTTTAGGGTCCAGGTGAGGGTACGACAACGCTTTAGGGGGAGCGTACGTGTGAGGGCGCGGGTTAGTGTCAGCGTACGGGTTAGGATTAGGGGACGGGTGAGGGTCAGGCTTCGGGGAAGGGTTAGGGTTACGGTTCGGGCTAGGGTTAGGGTTAGGGGACGGGGACGGTTTAGGGTCCAGGTGAGGGTACGACAACGCTTTAGGGGGAGCGTACGTGTGAGGGCGCGGGTTAGTGTCAGCGTACGGTTTAGGATTAGGGGACGGGTGAGGGTCAGGCTTCGGGGAAGGGTTAGGGTTAGGGTTCGGGCTAGGGTTAGGGTTAGGGGACGGGGACGGTTTAGGGTCCAGGTGAGGGTACGACAACGCTTTAGGGGGAGCGTACGTGTGAGGGCGCGGGTTAGTGTCAGCGTACGGGTTAGGATTAGGGGACGGGTGAGGGTCAGGCTTCGGGGAAGAGTTAGGGTTAGGATTCGGGCTAGGGTTAGGGTTAGGGGACGGGGACGGTTTAGGGTCCAGGTGAGGGTACGACAACGCTTTAGGGGGAGCGTACGTGTGAGGGTGCGGGTTAGTGTCAGCGTACGGGTTAGGATTAGGGGACGGGTGAGGGTCAGGCTTCGGGGAAGGGTTAGGGTTAGGGTTCGGGCTAGGTTTAGGGTTAGGGGACGGGGACGGTTTAGGGTCCAGGTGAGGGTACGACAACGCTTTAGGGGGAGCGTACGTGTGAGGGCGCGGGTTAGTGTCAGCGTACGGGTTAGGATTAGGGGACGGGTGAGGGTCAGGCTTCGGGGAATGGTTAGGGTTAGGATTCGGGCTAGGGTTAGGGTTAGGGGACGGGGACGGTTTAGGGTCCAGGTGAGGGTACGACAACGTTTTAGGGGGAGCGTACGTGTGAGGGCGCGGGTTAGTGTCAGCGTACGGGTTAGGATTAGGGGACGGGTGAGCGTCAGGCTTCGGGGAAGGGTTAGGGTTAGGGTTCGGGCTAGGGTTAGGGTTAGGGGACGGGGACGGTTTAGGGTCCAGGTGAGGGTACGACAACGCTTTAGAGGGAGCGTACGTGTGAGGGCGCGGGTTAGTGTCAGCGTACGGTTTAGGATTAGGGGACGGGTGAGGGTCAGGCTTCGGGGAAGGGTTAGGGTTAAGGTTCGGGCTAGGGTTAGGGTTAGGGGACGGGGACGGTTTAGGGTCCAGGTGAGGGTACGACAACGCTTTAGAGGGAGCGTACGTGTGAGGGCGCGGGTTAGTGTCAGCGTACGGGTTAGGATTAGGGGACGGGTGAGGGTCAGGCTTCGGGGAAGGGTTAGGGTTAGGGTTCGGGCTAGGGTTAGGGTTAGGGGACGGGGACGGTTTAGGGTCCAGGTGAGGGTACGACAACGCTTTAGGGGGAGCGTACGTGTGAGGGCGCGGGTTAGTGTCAGCGTACGGGTTAGGATTAGGGGACGGGTGAGGGTCAGGCTTCGGGGAAGGGTTAGGGTTAGGGTTCGGGCTAGGGTTAGGGTTAGGGGACGGGGACGGTTTAGGGTCCAGGTGAGGGTACGACAACGCTTTAGGGGGAGCGTACGTGTGAGGGTGCGGGTTAGTGTCAGCGTACGGGTTAGGATTAGGGGACGGGTGAGGGTCAGGCTTCGGGGAAGGGTTAGGGTTAGGGTTCGGGCTAGGGTTAGGGTTAGGGGACGGGGACGGTTTAGGGTCCAGGTGAGGGTACGACAACGCTTTAGGGGGAGCGTACGTGTGAGGGCGCGGGTTAGTGTCAGCGTACGGGTTAGGATTAGGGGACGGGTGAGGGTCAGGCTTCGGGGAAGAGTTAGGGTTAGGGTTCGGGCTAGGGTTAGGGTTAGGGGACGGGGACGGTTTAGGGTCCAGGTGAGGGTACGACAACGCTTTAGGGGGAGCGTACGTGTGAGGGCGCGGGTTAGTGTCAGCGTACGGGTTAGGATTAGGGGACGGGTGAGGGTCAGGCTTCGGGGAAGGGTTAGGGTTAGGGTTCGGGCTAGGGTTAGGGTTAGGGGACGGGGACGGTTTAGGGTCCAGGTGAGGGTACGACAACGCTTTAGGGGGAGCGTACGTGTGAGGGCGCGGGTTAGTGTCAGCGTACGGGTTAGGATTAGGGGACTGGTGAGGGTCAGGCTTCGGGGAAGGGTTAGGGTTAGGGTTCGGGCTAGGTTTTGGATTAGGGGACGGGGACGGTTTAGGGTCCAGGTGAGGGTACGACAACGCTTTAGGGGGAGCGTACGTGTGAGGGCGCGGGTTAGTGTCAGCGTACGGGTTAGGGTTAGGGGACGGGTGAGCGTCAGGCTTCGGGGAAGGGTTAGGGTTAGGGTTCGGGCTAGGGTTAGGGTTCGGGGACGGGGACGGTTTAGGTTCCAGGTGAGGGTACGACAACGCTTTAGGGGGAGTGTACGTGTGAGGGCGCGGGTTAGTGTCAGCGTACGGGTTAGGATTAGGGGACGGGTGAGGGTCAGGCTTCGGGGAAGGGTTAGGGTTAGGGTTCGGGCTAGGGTTAAGGTTAGGGGACGGGGACGGTTTAGGGTCCAGGTGAGGGTACGACAACGCTTTAGGGGGAGCGTACGTGTGAGGGCGCGGGTTAGTGTCAGCGTACGGGTTAGGATTAGGGGACGGGTGAGGGTCAGGCTTCGGGGAAGGGTTAGGGTTAGGGTTCGGGCTAGGGTTAGGGTTAGGGGACGGGGACGGTTTAGGGTCCAGGTGAGGGTACGACAACGCTTTAGGGGGAGCGTACGTGTGAGGGCGCGGGTTAGTGTCAGCGTACGGGTTAGGATTAGGGGACGGGTGAGGGTCAGGCTTCTGGGAAGGGTTAGGGTTAGGGTTCGGGCTAGGGTTAGGGTTAGGGGACGGGGACGGTTTAGGGTCCAGGTGAGGGTACGACAACGCTTTAGAGGGAGCGTACGTGTGAGGGCGCGGGTTAGTGTCAGCGTACGTGTTAGGATTAGGGGACGGGTGAGGGTCAGGCTTCGGGGAAGGGTTAGGGTTAGGGTTCGGGCTAGGGTTAGGGTTAGGGGACGGGGACGGTTTAGGGTCTAGGTGAGGGTACGACAACGCTTTACGGGGAGCGTACGTGTGAGGGCGCGGGTTAGTGTCAGCGTACGGGTTAGGATTAGGGGACCGGTGAGGGTCAGGCTTCGGGGAAGGGTTAGGGTTAGGGTTCGGGCTAGGGTTAGGGTTAGGGGACGGGGACGGTTTAGGGTCCAGGTGAGGGTTCGACAACGCTTTAGGGGGAGCGTACGTGTGAGGGCGCGGGTTAGTGTCAGCGTATGGGTTAGGATTAGGGGACTGGTGAGGGTCAGGCTTCGGGGAAGAGTTAGGGTTAGGGTTCGGGCTAGGGTTAGGGTTAGGGGACGGGGACGGTTTAGGGTCCAGGTGAGGGTACGACAACGCTTTAGGGGGAGCGTACGTGTGAGGACGCGGGTTAGTGTCAGCGTACGGGTTAGGAGTAGGGGACGGGTGAGGGTCAGGCTTCGGGGAAGCGTTAGGGTTAGGGTTCGGGCTAGGGTTAGGGTTAGGGGACGGGGACGGTTTAGGGTCCACGTGAGGGTACGACAACGCTTTAGGGGGAGCGTACGTGTGAGGGCGCGGGTTAGTGTCAGCGTACGGGTTAGGATTAGGGGACGGGTGAGTGTCAGGCTTCGGGGAAGTGTTAGGGTTAGGGTTTGGGCTAGGGTTAGGGTTAGGGGACGGGGACGGTTTAGGGTCCAGGTGAGGGTACGACAACGCTTTAGGGGGAGCGTATGTGTGAGGGCGCGGGTTAGTGTCAGCGTACGGGTTAGGATTAGGGGAGGGGTGAGGGTCAGGCTTCGGGGAAGGGTTAGGGTTAGGGTTCGGGCTAGGGTTAGGGTTAGGGGACGGGGACGGTTTAGGGTCCAGGTGAGGGTACGACAACGCTTTAGGGGGAGCGTACGTGTGAGGGCGCGGGTTAGTGTCAGCGTACGGGTTAGGATTAGGGGACCGGTGAGGGTCAGGCTTCGGGGAAGGGTTAGGGTTAGGGTTCGGGCTAGGGTTAGGGTTAGGGGACGGGGACGGTTTAGGGTCCAGGTGAGGGTACGATAACGGTTTAGGGGGAGCGTACGTGTGAGGGCGCGGGTTAGTTTCAGCGTACGGGTTAGGATTAGGGGACGGGTGAGGGTCAGGCTTCGGGGAAGTGTTAGGGTTAGGGTTCGGGCTAGGGTTAGGGTTAGGGAACGGGGACGGTTTAGGGTCCAGGTGAGGGTACGACAACGCTTTAGAGGGAGCGTACGTGTGAGGGCGCGGGTTAGTGTCAGCGTACGGGTTAGGATTAGGGGACGGGTGAGGGTCAGGCTTCGGGGAAGGGTTAGGGTTAGGGTTCGGGCTAGGGTTAGGGTTAGGGGACGGGGACGGTTTAGGGTCCAGGTGAGGGTACGACAACGCTTTAGGGGGAGCGTACGTGTGAGGGCGCGGGTTAGTGTCAGCGTACGGGTTAGGATTAGGGGACGGGTGAGGGTCAGGCTTCGGGGAAGGGTTAGGGTTACGGTTCGGGCTAGGGTTAGGGTTAGGGGACGGGGACGGTTTAGGGTCCAGGTGAGGGTACGACAACGCTTTAGGGGGAGCGTACGTGTGAGGGCGCGGGTTAGTGTCAGCGTACGGGTTAGGATTAGGGGACGGGTGAGGGTCAGGCTTCGGGGAAGGGTTAGGGTTAGGGTTCGGGCTAGGGTTAGGGTTAGGGGACGGGGACGGTTTAGGGTCCAGGTGAGGGTACGACAACGCTTTAGGGGGAGCGTACGTGTGAGGGCGCGGGTTAGTGTCAGCGTACGGGTTAGGATTATGGGACGGGTGAGGTTCAGGCTTCGGGGAAGAGTTAGGGTTAGGATTCGGGCTAGGGTTAGGGTTAGGGGACGGGGACGGTTTAGGGTCCAGGTGAGGGTACGACAACGCTTTAGGGGGAGCGTACGTGTGAGGGCGCGGGTTAGTGTCAGCGTACGGGTTAGGATTAGGGGACGGGTGAGGGTCAGGCTTCGGGGAAGGGTTAGGGTTAGGGTTCGGGCTAGGGTTAGGGTTAGGGGACGGGGACGGTTTAGGGTCCAGGTGAGGGTACGACAACGCTTTAGGGGGAGCGTACGTGTGAGGGCGCGGGTTAGTGTCAGCGTACGGTTTAGGATTAGGGGACAGGTGAGGGTCAGGCTTCGGGGAAGTGTTAGGGTTAGGGTTCGGGCTAGGGTTAGGGTTAGGGGACGGGGACGGTTTAGGGTCCAGGTGAGGGTACGACAACGCTTTAGAGGGAGCGTACGTGTGAGGGCGCGGGTTAGTGTCAGCGTACGGTTTAGGATTAGGGGACGGGTGAGGGTCAGGCTTCGGGGAAGGGTTAGGGTTAGGGTTCGGGCTAGGGTTAGGGTTAGGGGACGGGGACGGTTTAGGGTCCAGGTGAGGGTACGACAACGCTTTAGAGGGAGCGTACGTGTGAGGGCGCGGGTTACTGTCAGCGTACGGGTTAGGATTAGGGGACGGGTGAGGGTCAGGCTTCGGGGAAGGGTTAGGGTTAGGGTTCGGGCTAGGGTTAGGGTTAGGGGACGGGGACGGTTTAGGGTCCAGGTGAGGGTACGACAACGCTTTAGGGGGAGCGTACGTGTGAGGGCGCGGGTTAGTGTCAGCGTACGGGTTAGGATTAGGGGACGGGTGAGGGTCAGGCTTCGGGGAAGGGTTAGGGTTAGGGTTCGGGCTAGGGTTAGGGTTAGGGGACGGGGACGGTTTAGGGTCCAGGTGAGGGTACGACAACGCTTTAGGGGGAGCGTACGTGTGAGGGTGCGGGTTAGTGTCAGCGTACGGGTTAGGATTAGGGGACGGGTGAGGGTCAGGCTTCGGGGAAGGGTTAGGGTTAGGGTTCGGGCTAGGGTTAGGGTTAGGGGACGGGGACGGTTTAGGGTCCAGGTGAGGGTACGACAACGCTTTAGGGGGAGCGTACGTGTGAGGGCGCGGGTTAGTGTCAGCGTACGGGTTAGGATTAGGGGACGGGTGAGGGTCAGGCTTCGGGGAAGAGTTAGGGTTAGGGTTCGGGCTAGGGTTAGGGTTAGGGGACGGGGACGGTTTAGGGTCCAGGTGAGGGTACGACAACGCTTTAGGGGGAGCGTACGTGTGAGGGCGCGGGTTAGTGTCAGCGTACGGGTTAGGATTAGGGGACGGGTGAGGGTCAGGCTTCGGGGAAGGGTTAGGGTTAGGGTTCGGGCTAGGGTTAGGGTTAGGGGACGGGGACGGTTTAGGGTCCAGGTGAGGGTACGACAACGCTTTAGGGGGAGCGTACGTGTGAGGGCGCGGGTTAGTGTCAGCGTACGGGTTAGGATTAGGGGACGGGTGAGGGTCAGGCTTCGGGGAAGGGTTAGGGTTAGGATTCGGGCTAGGGTTAGGGTTAGGGGACGGGGACGGTTTAGGGTCCAGGTGAGGGTACGACAACGCTTTAGGGGGAGCGTACGTGTGAGGGCGCTGGTTAGTGTCAGCGTACGGGTTAGGATTAGGGGACGGGTGAGCGTCAGGCTTCGGGGAAGTGTTAGGGTTAGGGTTCGGGCTAGGGTTAGGGTTAGGGGACGGGGACGGTTTAGGGTCCAGGTGAGGGTACGACAACGCTTTAGAGGGAGCGTACGTGTGAGGGCGCGGGTTAGTGTCAGCGTACGGGTTAGGATTAGGGGACGGGTGAGGGTCAGGCTTCGGGGAAGGGTTAGGGTTAGGGTTCGGGCTAGGGTTAGGGTTAGGGGACGGGGACGGTTTAGGGTCCAGGTGAGGGTACGACAACGCTTTAGGGGGAGCGTACGTGTGAGGGCGCGGGTTAGTGTCAGCGTACGGGTTAGGATTAGGGGACGGGTGAGGGTCAGGCTTCGGGGAAGGGTTAGGGTTAGGGTTCGGGCTAGGGTTAGGGTTAGGGGACGGGGACGGTTTAGGGTCCAGGTGAGGGTACGACAACGCTTTAGGGGGAGCGTACGTGTGAGGGCGCGGGTTAGTGTCAGCGTACGGGTTAGGATTAGGGGATGTGTGAGCGTCAGGCTTCGGGGAAGGGTTAGGGTTAGGTTTCGGGCTAGGGTTAGGGTTAGGGAACGGGGACGGTTTAGGGTCCAGGTGAGGGTACGACAACGCTTTAGGGGGAGCGTACGTGTGAGGGCGCGGGTTAGTGTCAGCGTACGGGTTAGGATTAGGGGACGGGTGAGGGTCAGGCTTCGGGGAAGGGTTAGGGTTAGGGTTCGGGCTAGGGTTAGGGTTAGGGGACGGGGACGGTTTAGGGTCCAGGTGAGGGTACGACAACGCTTTAGGGGGAGCGTACGTGTGAGGGCGCGGGTTAGTGTCAGCGTACGGGTTAGGATTAGGGGACGGGTGAGGGTCAGGCTTCGGGGAAGGGTTAGGGTTAGGGTTCGGGCTAGGGTTAGGGTTAGGGGACGGGGACGGTTTAGGGTCCAGGTGAGGGTACGACAACGCTTTAGGGGGAGCGTACGTGTGAGGGCGCGGGTTAGTGTCAGCGTACGGGTTAGGATTAGGGGACGGGTGAGGGTCAGGCTTCGGGGAAGAGTTAGGGTTAGGGTTCGGGCTAGGGTTAGGGTTAGGGGACGGGGACGGTTTAGGGTCCAGGTGAGGGTACGACAACGCTTTAGGGGGAGCGTACGTGTGAGGGCGCGGGTTAGTGTCAGCGTACGGGTTAGGATTAGGGGACGGGTGAGGGTCAGGCTTCGGGGAAGGGTTAGGGTTAGGGTTCGGGCTAGGGTTAGGGTTAGGGGACGGGGACGGTTTAGGGTCCAGGTGAGGGTACGACAACGCTTTAGGGGGAGCGTACGTGTGAGGGCGCGGGTTAGTGTCAGCGTACGGGTTAGGATTAGGGGACGGGTGAGGGTCAGGCTTCGGGGAAGGGTTAGGGTTAGGATTCGGGCTAGGGTTAGGGTTAGGGGACGGGGACGGTTTAGGGTCCAGGTGAGGGTACGACAACGCTTTAGGGGGAGCGTACGTGTGAGGGCGCTGGTTAGTGTCAGCGTACGGGTTAGGATTAGGGGACGGGTGAGCGTCAGGCTTCGGGGAAGTGTTAGGGTTAGGGTTCGGGCTAGGGTTAGGGTTAGGGGACGGGGACGGTTTAGGGTCCAGGTGAGGGTACGACAACGCTTTAGAGGGAGCGTACGTGTGAGGGCGCGGGTTAGTGTCAGCGTACGGGTTAGGATTAGGGGACGGGTGAGGGTCAGGCTTCGGGGAAGGGTTAGGGTTAGGGTTCGGGCTAGGGTTAGGGTTAGGGGACGGGGACGGTTTAGGGTCCAGGTGAGGGTACGACAACGCTTTAGGGGGAGCGTACGTGTGAGGGCGCGGGTTAGTGTCAGCGTACGGGTTAGGATTAGGGGACGGGTGAGGGTCAGGCTTCGGGGAAGGGTTAGGGTTAGGGTTCGGGCTAGGGTTAGGGTTAGGGGACGGGGACGGTTTAGGGTCCAGGTGAGGGTACGACAACGCTTTAGGGGGAGCGTACGTGTGAGGGCGCGGGTTAGTGTCAGCGTACGGGTTAGGATTAGGGGATGTGTGAGCGTCAGGCTTCGGGGAAGGGTTAGGGTTAGGTTTCGGGCTAGGGTTAGGGTTAGGGAACGGGGACGGTTTAGGGTCCAGGTGAGGGTACGACAACGCTTTAGGGGGAGCGTACGTGTGAGGGCGCGGGTTAGTGTCAGCGTACGGGTTAGGATTAGGGGACGGGTGAGGGTCAGGCTTCGGGGAAGGGTTAGGGTTAGGGTTCGGGCTAGGGTTAGGGTTAGGGGACGGGGACGGTTTAGGGTCCAGGTGAGGGTACGACAACGCTTTAGGGGGAGCGTACGTGTGAGGGCGCGGGTTAGTGTCAGCGTACGGGTTAGGATTAGGGGACGGGTGAGGGTCAGGCTTCGGGGAAGGGTTAGGATTAGGGTTCGGGCTAGGGTTAGGGTTAGGGGACGGGGACGGTTTAGGGTCCAGGTGAGGGTACGACAACGCTTTAGGGGGAGCGTACGTGTGAGGGCGCGGGTTAGTGTCAGCGTACGGGTTAGGATTAGGGGACGGGTGAGGGTCAGGCTTCGGGGAAGGGTTAGGGTTAGGGTTTGGGCTAGGGTTAGGGTTAGGGGACGGGGACGGTTTAGGGTCCAGGTGAGGGTACGACAACGCTTTAGGGGGAGCGTATGTGTGAGGGCGTGGGTTAGTGTCAGCGTACGGGTTAGGATTAGGGGAGGGGTGAGGGTCAGGCTTCGGGGAAGGGTTAGGGTTAGGGTTCGGGCTAGGGTTAGGGTTAGGGGACGGGGACGGTTTAGGGTCCAGGTGAGGGTACGACAACGCTTTAGGGGGAGCGTACGTGTGAGGGCACGGGTTAGTGTCAGCGTACGGGTTAGGATTAGGGGACCGGTGAGGGTCAGGCTTCGGGGAAGGGTTAGGGTTAGGGTTCGGGCTAGGGTTAGGGTTAGGGGACGGGGACGGTTTAGGGTCCAGGTGCGGGTACGATAACGGTTTAGGGGGAGCGTACGTGTGAGGGCGCGGGTTAGTTTCAGCGTACGGGTTAGGATTAGGGGACGGGTGAGGGTCAGGCTTCGGGGAAGGGTTAGGGTTAGGGTTCGGGCTAGGGTTAGGGTTAGGGGACGGGGACGGTTTAGGGTCCAGGTGAGTGTACAACAACGCTTTCGGGGGAGCGTACGTGTGAGGGCGCGGGTTAGTGTCAGCGTACGGGTTAGGAGTAGGGGACGGGTGAGGGTCAGGCTTCGGGGAAGGGTTAGGGTTAGGGTTCGGGCTAGGGTTAGGGTTAGGGGACGGGGACGGTTTAGGGTCCAGGTGAGGGTACGACAACGCTTTAGGGGGAGCGTACGTGTGAGGGCGCGGGTTAGTGTCAGCGTACGGGTTAGGAGTAGGGGACGGGTGAGGGTCAGGCTTCGGGGAAGGGTTAGGGTTAGGATTCGGGCTAGGGTTAGGGTTAGGGGACGGGGACGGTTTAGGGTCCAGGTGAGGTTACGACAACGCTTTAGGGGGAGCGTACGTGTGAGGGCGCGGGTTAGTTTCAGCGTACGGGTTAGGATTAGGGGACGGGTGAGGGTCAGGCTTCGGGGAAGGGTTAGGGTTAGGGTTCGGGCTAGGGTTAGAGTTAGGGGACGGGGACGGTTTAGGGTCCAGGTGAGTGTACAACAACGCTTTCGGGGGAGCGTACGTGTGAGGGCGCGGGTTAGTGTCAGCGTAAGGGTTAGGAGTAGGGGACGGGTGAGGGTCAGGCTTCGGGGAAGTGTTAGGGTTAGGGTTCGGGCTAGGGTTAGGGTTAGGGGACGGGGACGGTTTAGGGTCCAGGTGAGGGTACGACAACGCTTTAGGGGGAGCGTACGTGTGAGGGCGCGGGTTAGTGTCAGCGTACGGGTTAGGAGTAGGGGACGGGTGAGGGTCAGGCTTCGGGGAAGGGTTAGGGTTAGGATTCGGGCTAGGGTTAGGGTTAGGGGACGGGGACGGTTTAGGGTCCAGGTGAGGTTACGACAACGCTTTAGGGGGAGCGTACATGTGAGGGCGCGGGTTAGTGTCAGCGTACGGGTTAGGAGTAGGGGACGGGTGAGGGTCAGGCTTCGGGGAAGTGTTAGGGTTAGGGTTCGGGCTAGGGTTAGGGTTAGGGGACGGGGACGGTTTAGGGTCCAGGTGAGTGTACAACAACGCTTTCGGGGGAGCGTACGTGTGAGGGCGCGGGTTAGTGTCAGCGTACGGGTTAGGATTAGGGGACGGGTGAGGGTCAGGCTTCGGGGAAGGGTTAGGGTTAGGGTTCGGGCTAGGGTTAGGGTTAGGGGACGGGGACGGTTTAGGGTCCAGGTGAGGGTACGACAACGCTTTAGGGGGAGCGTACGTGTGAGGGCGCGGGTTAGTGTCAGCGTACGGGTTAGGATTAGGGGACGGGTGAGGGTCAGGCTTCGGGGAAGGGTTAGGGTTAGGGTTCGGGCTAGGGTTAGGGTTAGGGGACGGGGACGGTTTAGGGTCCAGGTGAGGGTACGACAACGCTTTAGAGGGAGCGTACGTGTGAGGGCGCGGGTTAGTGTCAGCGTACGGGTTAGGATTAGGGGACGGGTGAGGGTCAGGCTTCGGGGAAGGGTTAGGGTTAGGGTTCGGGCTAGGGTTAGGGTTAGGGGACGGGGACGGTTTAGGGTCCAGGTGAGGGTACGACAACGCTTTAGGGGGAGCGTACGTGTGAGGGCGCGGGTTAGTGTCAGCGTACGGGTTAGGATTAGGGGATGGGTGAGGGTCAGGCTTCTGGGAAGGGTTAGGGTTAGGGTTCGGGCTAGGGTTAGGGTTAGGGGACGGGGACGGTTTAGGGTCCAGGTGAGGGTACGACAACGCTTTAGGGGGAGCGTACGTGTGAGGGTGCGGGTTAGTGTCAGCGTACGGGTTAGGATTAGGGGACGGGTGAGGGTCAGGCTTCGGGGAAGGGTTAGGGTTAGGGTTCGGGCTAGGGTTAGGGTTAGGGGACGGGGACGGTTTAGGGTCCAGGTGAGGGTACGACAACGCTTTAGGGGGAGCGTACGTGTGAGGGCGCGGGTTAGTGTCAGCGTACGGGTTAGGATTAGGGGACGGGTGAGGGTCAGGCTTCGGGGAAGGGTTAGGGTTAGGGTTCGGGCTAGGGTTAGGGTTAGGGGACGGGGACGGTTTAGGGTCCAGGTGAGGGTACGACAACACTTTAGGGGGAGCGTACGTGTGAGGGCGCGGGTTAGTGTCAGCGTACGGGTTAGGATTAGGGGACGGGTGAGGGTCAGGCTTCGGGGAAGGGTTAGGGTTAGGGTTCGGGCTAGGGTTAGGGTTAGGGGACGGGGACGGTTTAGGGTCCAGGTGAGGGTACGACAACGCTTTAGGGGGAGCGTACGTGTGAGGGTGCGGGTTAGTGTCAGCGTACGGGTTAGGATTAGGGGACGGGTGAGGGTCAGGCTTCGGGGAAGGGTTAGGGTTAGGATTCGGGCTAGGGTTAGGGTTAGGGGACGGGGACGGTTTAGGGTCCAGGTGAGGGTACGACAACGCTTTAGGGGGAGCGTACGTGTGAGGGCGCTGGTTAGTGTCAGCGTACGGGTTAGGATTAGGGGACGGGTGAGCGTCAGGCTTCGGGGAAGTGTTAGGGTTAGGGTTCGGGCTAGGGTTAGGGTTAGGGGACGGGGACGGTTTAGGGTCCAGGTGAGGGTACGACAACGCTTTAGAGGGAGCGTACGTGTGAGGGCGCGGGTTAGTGTCAGCGTACGGGTTAGGATTAGGGGACGGGTGAGGGTCAGGCTTCGGGGAAGGGTTAGGGTTAGGGTTCGGGCTAGGGTTAGGGTTAGGGGACGGGGACGGTTTAGGGTCCAGGTGAGGGTACGACAACGCTTTAGGGGGAGCGTACGTGTGAGGGCGCGGGTTAGTGTCAGCGTACGGGTTAGGATTAGGGGACGGGTGAGGGTCAGGCTTCGGGGAAGGGTTAGGGTTAGGGTTCGGGCTAGGGTTAGGGTTAGGGGACGGGGACGGTTTAGGGTCCAGGTGAGGGTACGACAACGCTTTAGGGGGAGCGTACGTGTGAGGGCGCGGGTTAGTGTCAGCGTACGGGTTAGGATTAGGGGATGTGTGAGCGTCAGGCTTCGGGGAAGGGTTAGGGTTAGGTTTCGGGCTAGGGTTAGGGTTAGGGAACGGGGACGGTTTAGGGTCCAGGTGAGGGTACGACAACGCTTTTGGGGGAGCGTACGTGTGAGGGCGCGGGTTAGTGTCAGCGTACGGGTTAGGATTAGGGGACGGGTGAGGGTCAGGCTTCGGGGAAGGGTTAGGGTTAGGGTTCGGGCTAGGGTTAGGGTTAGGGGACGGGGACGGTTTAGGGTCCAGGTGAGGGTACGACAACGCTTTAGGGGGAGCGTACGTGTGAGGGCGCGGGTTAGTGTCAGCGTACGGGTTAGGATTAGGGGACGGGTGAGGGTCAGGCTTCGGGGAAGGGTTAGGATTAGGGTTCGGGCTAGGGTTAGGGTTAGGGGACGGGGACGGTTTAGGGTCCAGGTGAGGGTACGACAACGCTTTAGGGGGAGCGTACGTGTGAGGGCGCGGGTTAGTGTCAGCGTACGGGTTAGGATTAGGGGACGGGTGAGGGTCAGGCTTCGGGGAAGGGTTAGGGTTAGGGTTCAGGCTAGGGTTAGGGTTAGGGGACGGGGACGGTTTAGGGTCCAGGTGAGGGTACGACAACGCTTTAGGGGTAGCGTACGTGTGAGGGCGCGGGTTAGTGTCAGCGTACGGGTTAGGATTAGGGGACGGGTGAGGGTCAGGCTTCCGGGAAGGGTTAGGGTTAGGGTTCGGGCTAGGGTTAGGGTTAGGGGACGGGGACGGTTTAGGGTCCAGGTGAGGGTACAACAACGCTTTAGGGGGAGCGTACGTGTGAGGGCGCGGGTTAGTGTCAGCGTACGGGTTAGGATTAGGGGACGGGTGAGGGTCAGGCTTCGGGGAAGAATTAGGGTTAGGGTTCGGGCTAGGGTTAGGGTTAGGGGACGGGGACGGTTTAGGGTCCAGGTGAGTGTACAACAACGCTTTCGGGGGAGCGTACGTGTGAGGGCGCGGGTTAGTGTCAGCGTACGGGTTAGGAGTAGGGGACGGGTGAGGGTCAGGCTTCGGGGAAGCGTTAGGGTTAGGGTTCGGGCTAGGGTTAGGGTTAGGGGACGGGGACGGTTTAGGGTCCACGTGAGGGTACGACAACGCTTTAGGGGGAGCGTACGTGTGAGGGCGCGGGTTAGTGTCAGCGTACGGGTTAGGATTAGGGGACGGGTGAGGGTCAGGCTTCGGGGAAGGGTTAGGGTTAGGGTTCGGGCTAGGGTTAGGGTTAGGGGACGGGGACGGTTTAGGGTCCAGGTGAGGGTACGACAACGCTTTAGGGGGAGCGTACGTGTGAGGGTGCGGGTTAGTGTCAGCGTACGGGTTAGGATTAGGGGACGGGTGAGGGTCAGGCTTCGGGGAAGGGTTAGGGTTAGGGTTCGGGCTAGGGTTAGGGTTAGGGGACGGGGACGGTTTAGGGTCCAGGTGAGGGTACGACAACGCTTTAGGGGGAGCGTACGTGTGAGGGCGCGGCTTAGTGTCAGCGTACGGGTTAGGATTAGGGGACGGGTGAGGGTCAGGCTTCGGGGAAGAGTTAGGGTTAGGGTTCGGGCTAGGGTTAGGGTTAGGGGACGGGGACGGTTTAGGGTCCAGGTGAGGGTACGACAACGCTTTAGGGGGAGCGTACGTGTGAGGGCGCGGGTTAGTGTCAGCGTACGGGTTAGGATTAGGGGACGGGTGAGGGTCAGGCTTCGGGGAAGGGTTAGGGTTAGGATTCGGGCTAGGGTTAGGGTTAGGGGACGGGGACGGTTTAGGGTCCAGGTGAGGGTACGACAACGCTTTAGGGGGAGCGTACGTGTGAGGGCGCTGGTTAGTGTCAGCGTACGGGTTAGGATTAGGGGACGGGTGAGCGTCAGGCTTCGGGGAAGTGTTAGGGTTAGGGTTCGGGCTAGGGTTAGGGTTAGGGGACGGGGACGGTTTAGGGTCCAGGTGAGGGTACGACAACGCTTTAGAGGGAGCGTACGTGTGAGGGCGCGGGTTAGTGTCAGCGTACGGGTTAGGATTAGGGGACGGGTGAGGGTCAGGCTTCGGGGAAGGGTTAGGGTTAGGGTTCGGGCTAGGGTTAGGGTTAGGGGACGGGGACGGTTTAGGGTCCAGGTGAGGGTACGACAACGCTTTAGGGGGAGCGTACGTGTGAGGGCGCGGGTTAGTGTCAGCGTACGGGTTAGGATTAGGGGACGGGTGAGGGTCAGGCTTCGGGGAAGGGTTAGGGTTAGGGTTCGGGCTAGGGTTAGTGTTAGGGGACGGGGACGGTTTAGGGTCCAGGTGAGGGTACGACAACGCTTTAGGGGGAGCGTACGTGTGAGGGCGCGGGTTAGTGTCAGCGTACGGGTTAGGATTAGGGGATGTGTGAGCGTCAGGCTTCGGGGAAGGGTTAGGGTTAGGTTTCGGGCTAGGGTTAGGGTTAGGGAACGGGGACGGTTTAGGGTCCAGGTGAGGGTACGACAACGCTTTAGGGGGAGCGTACGTGTGAGGGCGCGGGTTAGTGTCAGCGTACGGGTTAGGATTAGGGGACGGGTGAGGGTCAGGCTTCGGGGAAGGGTTAGGGTTAGGGTTCGGGCTAGGGTTAGGGTTAGGGGACGGGGACGGTTTAGGGTCCAGGTGAGGGTACGACAACGCTTTAGGGGGAGCGTACGTGTGAGGGCGTGGGTTAGTGTCAGCGTACGGGTTAGGATTAGGGGACGGGTGAGGGTCAGGCTTCGGGGAAGGGTTAGGATTAGGGTTCGGGCTAGGGTTAGGGTTAGGGGACGGGGACGGTTTAGGGTCCAGGTGAGGGTACGACAACGCTTTAGGGGGAGCGTACGTGTGAGGGCGCGGGTTAGTGTCAGCGTACGGGTTAGGATTAGGGGACGGGTGAGGGTCAGGCTTCGGGGAAGGGTTAGGGTTAGGGTTCGGGCTAGGGTTAGGGTTAGGGGACGGGGACGGTTTAGGGTCCAGGTGAGGGTACGACAACGCTTTAGGGGGAGCGTACGTGTGAGGGCGCGGGTTAGTGTCAGCGTACGGGTTAGGAGTAGGGGACGGGTGAGGGTCAGGCTTCGGGGAAGGGTTAGGGTTAGGATTCGGGCTAGGGTTAGGGTTAGGGGACGGGGACGGTTTAGGGTCCAGGTGAGGGTACGACAACGCTTTAGGGGGAGCGTACGTGTGAGGGCGCTGGTTAGTGTCAGCGTACGGGTTAGGATTAGGGGACGGGTGAGGGTCAGGCTTCGGGGAAGAATTAGGGTTAGGGTTCGGGCTAGGGTTAGGGTTAGGGGACGGGGACGGTTTAGGGTCCAGGTGAGTGTACAACAACGCTTTCGGGGGAGCGTACGTGTGAGGGCGCGGGTTAGTGTCAGCGTACGGGTTAGGAGTAGGGGACGGGTGAGGGTCAGGCTTCGGGGAAGCGTTAGGGTTAGGGTTCGGGCTAGGGTTAGGGTTAGGGGACGGGGACGGTTTAGGGTCCACGTGAGGGTACGACAACGCTTTAGGGGGAGCGTACGTGTGAGGGCGCGGGTTAGTGTCAGCGTACGGGTTAGGATTAGGGGACGGGTGAGTGTCAGGCTTCGGGGAAGGGTTAGGGTTAGGGTTTGGGCTAGGGTTAGGGTTAGGGGACGGGGACGGTTTAGGGTCCAGGTGAGGGTACGACAACGCCTTAGGGGGAGCGTATGTGTGAGGGCGTGGGTTAGTGTCAGCGTACGGGTTAGGATTAGGGGACGGGTGAGGTTCAGGCTTCGGGGAAGTGTTAGGGTTAGGGTTCGGGCTAGGGTTAGGGTTAGGGGACGGGGACGGTTTAGGGTCCAGGTGAGGGTACGACAACGCTTTAGGGGGAGCGTACGTGTGAGGGCGCGGGTTAGTGTCAGCGTACGGGTTAGGAGTAGGGGACGGGTGAGGGTCAGGCTTCGGGGAAGGGTTAGGGTTAGGATTCGGGCTAGGGTTAGGGTTAGGGGACGGGGACGGTTTAGGGTCCAGGTGAGGGTTCGACAACGCTTTAGGGGGAGCGTACGTGTGAGGGCGCTGGTTAGTGTCAGCGTACGGGTTAGGATTAGGGGACGGGTGAGGGTCAGGCTTCGGGGAAGAATTAGGGTTAGGGTTCGGGCTAGGGTTAGGGTTAGGGGACGGGGACGGTTTAGGGTCCAGGTGAGGGTACGACAACGCTTTAGGGGGAGCGTACGTGTGAGGGCGCGGGTTAGTGCCAGCGTACGGGTTAGGATTAGGGGACGGGTGAGGGTCAGGCTTCGGGGAAGAATTAGGGTTAGGGTTCGGGCTAGGGTTAGGGTTAGGGGACGGGGACGGTTTAGGGTCCAGGTGAGTGTACAACAACGCTTTCGGGGGAGCGTACGTGTGAGGGCGCGGGTTAGTGTCAGCGTACGGGTTAGGATTAGGGGACGGGTGAGGGTCAGGCTTCGGGGAAGGGTTAGGGTTAGGGTTCGGGCTAGGGTTAGGGTTAGGGGATGGGGACAGTTTAGGGTCCAGGTGAGGGTACGACAACGCTTTAGGGGGAGCGTACGTGTGAGGGCGCGGGTGAGTGTCAGCGTACGGGTTAGGATTAGGGGACGGGTGAGGGTCAGGCTTCGGGGAAGGGTTAGGGTTAGGGTTCGGGCTAGGGTTAGGGTTAGGGGACGGGGACGGATTAGGGTCCAGGTTAGGGTACGACAACGCTTTAGGGTGAGCGTACGTGTGAGGACACGGGTTAGTGTTAGCGTACGGGTTAGCATTAGCGGACGGTTGAGGGTAAGGCATCGGGGAAGGGTTAGGTTTAGGGTTCGGGCTAGGGTTAGGGTTAGGGGACGGGGACGGTTTAGGGTCCAGGTAAGGGTACGACAACGCTTTAGTGTGAGAGTATGTGTGAGGGCGCGGGTTACTGTTAGCGTACGGGATAGGAATTGGGGACGGGTGAGGGTAAGGCTTCGGGGAAGTGTTAGGGTTAGGGTTCGGGCTAGGGTTAGGGTTAGGGGACGGGGACGGTTTAGGGTCCAGGTGAGGGTACGACAACGCTTTAGGGTGAGCGTACGTGTGAGGACGCGGGTTAGTGTTAGCGTACAGTTTAGATTTAGGGGACGGGTGAGGGTAAGGCTTCGGGGAAGGGTTAGGGTTAGGGTTCGGGCTAGGGTTAGGGTTAGGGCACGGGGACGGTTTAGGGTCCAGGTGAGGGTACGACAACGCTTTAGGGGGAGCATACGTGTGAGGGCGCGGGTTAGTGTCAGCGTACGGGTTAGGATTAGGGGACGGGTGAGGGTCAGGCTTCGGGGAAGGGTTAGGGTTAGGGTTCGGGCTAGGGTTAGGGTTAGGGGACGGGGACGGTTTAGGGTCCAGGTGAGGGTACGACAACGCTTTAGGGGGAGCGTACGTGTGAGGGCGCGGGTTAGTGTCAGCGTACGGGTTAGGATTAGGGGACGGGTGAGGGTCAGGCTTCGGGGAAGTGTTAGGGTTAGGGTTCGGGCTAGGGTTAGGGTTAGGGGACGGGGACGGTTTAGGGTCCAGGTGAGGGTACGACAACGCTTTAGGGGGAGCGTACGTGTGAGGGCGCGGGTTAGTGTCAGCGTACGGGTTAGGATTAGGGGACGGGTGAGGGTCAGGCTTCGGGGAAGGGTTAGGGATAGGGTTCGGGCTAGGGTTAGGGTTAGGGGACGGGGACGGTTTAGGGTCCAGGTGAGGGTACGACAACGCTTTAGGGGGAGCGTACGTGTGAGGGCGCGGGTTAGTGTCAGCGTACGGGTTAGGATTAGGGGACGGGTGAGTGTCAGGCTTCGGGGAAGGGTTAGGGTTAGGGTTCGGTCTAGGGTTAGGGGACGGGGACCGTTTAGGGTCCAGGTGAGGGTACGGCAACGATTTAGGGGTAGCGTACGTGTGAGGGCGCGGGTTAGTGTCAGCGTACGGGTTAGGATTAGGGGACGGGTGAGGGTCAGGCTTCGGGGAAGGGTTAGGGTTAGGGTTCGGGCTAGGGTTAGGGTTAGGGGACGGGGACGGTTTAGGGTCCAGGTGAGTGTACGACAACGCTTTAGGGGGAGCGTACGTGTGAGGGCGCGGGTTCGTGTCAGCGTACGGGTTAGGATTAGGGGACGGGTGAGGGTCAGGCTTCTGGGAAGGGTTAGGGTTAGGGTTCGGGCTAGGGTTAGGGTTAGGGGATGGGGAGAGTTTAGAGTCCAGGTGGGGGTACGACAACGCTTTAGAGTGAGCGTACGTATGAGGGCGCGGGTTAGTGTCAGCGTACGGGTTAGGATTAGGGGACGGGTGAGGGTAAGGCTTCGGGGAAGGGTTAGGGTTAGGGTTTGGGCTAGGGTTAGGGTTAGGGGACGGGGACGGTTTAGGGTCCAGGTGAGGGTACGACAACGCTTTAGGGGGAGCGTACGTGTGAGGGCGCGGGTTAGTGTCAGCGTACGGGTTAGGATTAGGGGACGGGTGAGGGTCAGGCTTCGGGGAAGGTTTAGGGTTAGGGTTCGGGCTAGGGTTAGGGTTAGGGGACGGGGACGGTTTAGGGTCCAGGTGAGGGTACGACAACGCTTTAGGGGGAGCGTACGTGTGAGGGCACGGGTTAGTGTTAGCGTACAGGTTAGGATTAGGGGACGGGGGAGGGTAAGGCTTCGGGGAAGAATTAGGGTTAGGGTTCGGGCTAGGGTTAGGGTTAGGGGACGGGGACGGTTTAGGGTCCAGGTGAGGGTACGACAACGCTTTAGGGGGAGCGTACGTGTGAGGGCGCGGGTTAGTGTCAGCGTACGGGTTAGGATTAGGGGACGGGTGAGGGTCAGGCTTCGGGGAAGGGTTAGGGTTAGGGTTCGGGCTAGGGTTAGGGTTAGGGGACGGGGACGGTTTAGGGTCCAGGTGAGGGTACGACAACGCTTTAGGGGGAGCGTACGTGTGAGGGCGCGGGTTAGTGTCAGCGTACGGGTTAGGATTAGGGGACGAGTGAGGGTCAGGCTTCGGGGAAGGGTTAGGGTTAGGGTTCGGGCTAGGGTTAGGGTTAGGGGACGGGGACGGTTTAGGGTCCAGGTGAGGGTACGACAACGCTTTAGGGGGAGCGTACGTGTGAGGGCGCGGGTTAGTGTCAGCGTACGGGTTAGGATTAGGGGACGGGTGAGGGTCAGGCTTCGGGGAAGGGTTAGGGTTAGGGTTCGGGCTAGGGTTAGGGTTAGGGGACGGGGACGGTTTAGGGTCCAGGTGAGGGTACGACAACGCTTTAGGGTGAGCGTACGTGTGAGGGCGCGGGTTAGTGTCAGCGTACGGGTTAGGATTAGGGGACGGGTGAGTGTCAGGCTTCGGGGAAGGGTTAGGGTTAGGGTTCGGTCTAGGGTTAGGGGACGGGGACGGTTTAGGGTCCAGGTGAGGGTACGACAACGCTTTAGGGGGAGCGTACGTGTGAGGGCGCGGGTTCGTGTCAGCGTACGGGTTAGGATTAGGGGACGGGTGAGGGTCAGGCTTCGGGGAAGGGTTAGGGTTAGGGTTCGGGCTAGGGTTAGGGTTAGGGGATGGGGAGAGTTTAGAGTCCAGGTGGGGGTACGACAACGCTTTAGAGTGAGCGTACGTATGAGGGCGCGGGTTAGTGTCAGCGTACGGGTTAGGATTAGGGGACGGGTGATTGTAAGGCTTCGGGGAAGGGTTAGGGTTAGGGTTTGGGCTAGGGTTAGGGTTAGGGGACGGGGACGGTTTAGGGTCCAGGTGAGGGTACGACAACGCTTTAGGGGGAGCGTACGTGTGAGGGCGCGGGTTAGTGTCAGCGTACGGGTTAGGATTAGGGGACGGGTGAGGGTCAGGCTTCGGGGAAGGTTTAGGGTTAGGGTTCGGGCTAGGGTTAGGGTTAGGGGACGGGGACGGTTTAGGGTCCAGGTGAGGGTACGACAACGCTTTAGGGGGAGCGTACGTGTGAGGGCACGGGTTAGTGTTAGCGTACGGGTTAGGATTAGGGGACGGTGGAGGGTAAGGCTTCGGGGAAGAATTAGGGTTAGGGTTCGGGCTAGGGTTAGGGTTAGGGGACGGGGACGGTTTAGGGTTCAGGTGAGGGTACGACAACGCTTTAGGGGGAGCGTACGTGTGAGGGCGAGGGTTAGTGTCAGCGTACGGGTTAGGATTAGGGGACGGGTGAGGGTCAGGCTTCGGGGAAGGGTTAGGGTTAGGGTTCGGGCTAGGGTTAGGGTTAGGGGACGGGGACGGTTTAGGGTCCAGGTGAGGGTACGACAACGCTTTAGGGGGAGCGTACGTGTGAGGGCGCGTGTTAGTGTCAGCGTACGGGTTAGGATTAGGGGACGGGTGAGGGTCAGGCTTCGGGGAAGGATTAGGGTTAGGGTTCGGGCTAGGGTTAGGGTTAGGGGACGGGGACGGTTTAGGGTCCAGGTGAGGGTACGACAACGCTTTAGGGGGAGCGTACGTGTGAGGGCGCGGGTTAGTGTCAGCGTACGGTTTAGGATTAGGGGACGGGTGAGGGTCAGGCTTCGGGGAAGGGTTAGGGTTAGGGTTCGGGCTAGGTTTAGGGTTAGGGGACGGGGACGGTTTAGGGTCCAGGTGAGGGTACGACAACGCTTTAGGGGGAGCGTACGTGTGAGGGCGCGGGTTAGTGTCAGCGTACGGGTTAGGATCAGGGGACGGGTGAGGGTCAGGCTTCGGGGAAGGGTTAGGGTTAGGGTTCGGGCTAGGGTTAGGGTTAGGGGACGGGGACGGTTTAGGGTCCAGGTGAGGGTACGACAACGCTTTAGGGGGAGCGTACGTGTGAGGGCGCGGGTTAGTGTCAGCGTACGGGTTAGGATTAGGGGACGGGTGAGCGTCAGGCTTCGGGGAAGGGTTAGGGTTAGGGTTCGGGTTAGGGTTAGGGGACGGGGACGGGGACGGTTTAGGTTCCAGGTGAGGGTACGACAACGCTTTAGCGTGAGAGTACGTGTGAGGGCGCGGGTTAGTGTTAGCTTACGGGTTAGGATTAGGGGACGGGTGAGTGTAAGGCTTCGGCGAAATGTTAGGGTTGAGGTTCTGGCTGGGGTTCGGGCTAGGATTAGGGTTAGGGGACGGGGACGGATTAGGGTCCAGGTGAGGGTACGACAACGATTTAGGGTGAGCGTACGTGTGAGGACACGGGTTAGTGTTAGCGTACGGGTTAGGATTAGCGGACGGGTGAGGGTAAGGCATCGGGGAAGGGTTAGGTTTAGGGTTCGGGCTAGGGTTAGGGTTAGGGGACGGGGACGGTTTAGGGTCCAGGTGAGGGTACGACAACGCTTTAGTGTGAGAGTATGTGTGAGGGCGCGGGTTACTGTTAGCGTACGGGATAGGAATTGGGGACGGGTGAGTGTAAGGCTTCGGGGAAGTGTTAGGGTTAGGGTTCGGGCTAGGGTTAGGGTTAGGGGACGGGGACGGTTTAGGGTCCAGGTGAGGGTACGACAACGCTTTAGGGTGAGCGTATGTGTGAGGGCGCGGGTTAGTGTTAGCGTACGGGTTAGGATTAGGGGACGGGGGAGGTTAAGGCTTCTGGGAAGGGTTAGGGTTAGGGTTCGGGCTAGGGTTAGGGTTAGGGGACAGGGACAGTTTAGGGTCCAGGTGAGTGTACGACAAAGCTTTAGGGTGAGCGTACGTGTGAGGACGCGGGTTAGTGTTAGCGTACAGTTTAGGTTTAGGGGACGGGTGAGGGTAAGGCTTCGGGGAAGGGTTAGGGTTAGGGTTCGGGCTAGGGTTAGGGTTAGGGCACGGGGACGGTTTAGGGTCCAGGTGAGGGTACGACAACGCTTTAGGGGGAGCATACGTGTGAGGGCGCGGGTTAGTGTCAGCGTACGGGTTAGGATTAGGGGACGGGTGAGGGTCAGGCTTCGGGGAAGTCTTAGGGTTAGGGTTCGGGCTAGGGTTAGGGTTAGGGGACGGGGACGGTTTAGGGTCCAGGTGAGGGTACGACAACGCTTTAGGGGGAGCGTACGTGTGAGGGCGCGGGTTAGTGTTAGAGTACGGGTTAGGATTAGGGGACGGGTGAGGGTCAGGCTTCGGGGAAGGGTTAGGGTTAGGGTTCGGGCTAGGGTTAGGGTTAGGGGACGGGGACGGTTTAGGGTCCAGGTGAGGGTACGACAACGCTTTAGGGGGAGCGTACGTGTGAAGGCGCGGGTTAGTGTCAGCGTACGGGTTAGGATTAGGGGACGGGTGAGGGTCAGGCTTCGGGGAAGGGTTAGGGTTAGGGTTCGTGCTAGGGTTAGGGTTAGGGGACGGGGACGGTTTAGGGTCCAGGTGAGTGTACAACAACGCTTTCGGGGGAGCGTACGTGTGAGGGCGCGGGTTAGTGTCAGCGTACGGGTTAGGATTAGGGGACGGGTGAGGGTCAGGCTTCGGGGAAGTCTTAGGGTTAGGGTTCGGGCTAGGGTTAGGGTTAGGGGACGGGGACGGTTTAGGGTCCAGGTGAGGGTACGACAACGCTTTAGGGGGAGCGTACGTGTGAGGGCGCGGGTTAGTGTTAGAGTACGGGTTAGGATTAGGGGACGGGTGAGGGTCAGGCTTCGGGGAAGGGTTAGGGTTAGGGTTCGGGCTAGGGTTAGGGTTAGGGGACGGGGACGGTTTAGGGTCCAGGTGAGGGTACGACAACGCTTTAGGGGGAGCGTACGTGTGAAGGCGCGGGTTAGTGTCAGCGTACGGGTTAGGATTAGGGGACGGGTGAGGGTCAGGCTTCGGGGAAGGGTTAGGGTTAGGGTTCGTGCTAGGGTTAGGGTTAGGGGACGGGGACGGTTTAGGGTCCAGGTGAGTGTACAACAACGCTTTCGGGGGAGCGTACGTGTGAGGGCGCGGGTTAGTGTCAGCGTACGGGTTAGGATTAGGGGACGGGTGAGGGTCAGGCTTCGGGGAAGGGTTAGGGTTAGGGTTCGGGCTAGGGTTAGGGTTAGGGGATGGGGACAGTTTAGGGTCCAGGTGAGGGTACGACAACGCTTTAGGGGGAGCGTACGTGTGAGGGCGCGGGTGAGTGTCAGCGTACGGGTTAGGATTAGGGGACGGGTGAGGGTCAGGCTTCGGGGAAGGGTTAGGGTTAGGGTTCGGGCTAGGGTTAGGGTTAGGGGACGGGGACGGATTAGGGTCCAGGTTAGGGTACGACAACGCTTTAGGGTGAGCGTACGTGTGAGGACACGGGTTAGTGTTAGCGTACGGGTTAGCATTAGCGGACGGTTGAGGGTAAGGCATCGGGGAAGGGTTAGGTTTAGGGTTCGGGCTAGGGTTAGGGTTAGGGGACGGGGACGGTTTAGGGTCCAGGTGAGGGTACGACAACGCTTTAGTGTGAGAGTATGTGTGAGGGCGCGGGTTACTGTTAGCGTACGGGATAGGAATTGGGGACGGGTGAGGGTAAGGCTTCGGGGAAGTGTTAGGGTTAGGGTTCGGGCTAGGGTTAGGGTTAGGGGACAGGGACGGTTTAGGGTCCAGGTGAGGGTACGACAACGCTTTAGGGTGAGCGTACGTGTGAGGACGCGGGTTAGTGTTAGCGTACAGTTTAGATTTAGGGGACGGGTGAGGGTAAGGCTTCGGGGAAGGGTTAGGGTTAGGGTTCGGGCTAGGGTTAGGGTTAGGGCACGGGGACGGTTTAGGGTCCAGGTGAGGGTACGACAACGCTTTAGGGGGAGCATACGTGTGAGGGCGCGGGTTAGTGTCAGCGTACGGGTTAGGATTAGGGGACGGGTGAGGGTCAGGCTTCGGGGAAGGGTTAGGGTTAGGGTTCGGGCTAGGGTTAGGGTTAAGGGACGGGGACGGTTTAGGGTCCAGGTGAGGGTACGACAACGCTTTAGGGGGAGCGTA
This sequence comes from Globicephala melas, assembly GCF_963455315.2. Taxonomy (NCBI): domain Eukaryota; kingdom Metazoa; phylum Chordata; class Mammalia; order Artiodactyla; family Delphinidae; genus Globicephala; species Globicephala melas. The sequence continues at coordinate 614,568 of NW_027207296.1, read as the reverse complement.
CGTGTGAGGGCGCGGGTTAGTGTCAGCGTACGGGTTAGGATTAGGGGACGGGTGAGGGTCAGGCTTCGGGGAAGGGTTAGGGTTAGGGTTCGGGCTAGGGTTAGGGTTAGGGGACGGGGACGGTTTAGGGTCCAGGTGAGGGTACGACAACGCTTTAGGGGGAGCGTACGTGTGAGGGCGCGGGTTAGTGTCAGCGTACGGGTTAGGATTAGGGGACGGGTGAGGGTCAGGCTTCGGGGAAGGGTTAGAGTTAGGGTTCGGGCTAGGGTTAGGGTTAGGGGACGGGGACGGTTTAGGGTCCAGGTGAGGGTACGACAACGCTTTAGGGGGAGCGTACGTGTGAGGGCGCGGGTTAGTGTCAGCGTACGGGTTAGGATTAGGGGACGGGTGAGTGTCAGGCTTCGGGGAAGGGTTAGGGTTAGGGTTCGGGCTAGGGTTAGGGTTAGGGGACGGGGACGGTTTAGGGTCCAGGTGAGGGTACGACAACGCTTTAGGGGGAGCGTACGTGTGAGGGCGCGGGTTAGTGTCAGCGTACGGGTTAGGATTAGGGGACGGGTGAGGGTCAGGCTTCGGGGAAGGGTTAGGGTTAGGGTTCGGGCTAGGGTTAGGGTTAGGGGACGGGGACGGTTTAGGGTCCAGGTGAGGGTACGACAACGCTTTAGGGGGAGCGTACGTGTGAGGGCGCGGGTTAGTGTCAGCGTAGGGGTTAGGATTAGGGGACGGGTGAGGGTCAGGCTTCGGGGAAGGGTTAGAGTTAGGGTTCGGGCTAGGGTTAGGGTTATGGGACGGGGACGGTTTAGGGTCCGGGTGAGTGTACGACAACGCTTTAGGGGGAGCGTACGTGTGAGGGCGCGGGTTAGTGTCAGCCTACGGGTTAGGATTAGGGGACGTGTGAGGGTCAGGCTTCGGGGAAGGGTTAGGGTTAGGGTTCGGGCTAGGGTTAGGGTTAGGGGACGGGGACGGTTTAGGGTCCAGGTGAGGGTACGACAACGCTTTAGGGGGAGCGTACGTGTGAGGGCGCGGGTTAGTGTCAGCGTACGGGTTAGGATTAGGGGACGGGTGAGGGTCAGGCTTCGGGGAAGGGTTAGGGTTAGGGTTCGGGCTAGGGTTAGGGTTAGGGGACGGGGACGGTTTAGGGTGCAGGTGAGAGTACGACAACGCTTTAAGGGGAGCGTACGTGTGAGGGCGCGGGTTAGTGTCAGCGTACGGGTTAGGATTAGGGGACGGGTGAGGGTCAGGCTTCGGGGAAGGGTTAGGGTTAGGGTTCGGGCTAGGGTTAGGGTTAGGGGACGGGGACGGTTTAGGGTCCAGGTGAGGGTACGACAACGCTTTAGGGGGAGCGTACGTGTGAGGGCGCGGGTTAGTGTCAGCGTACGGGTTAGGATTATGGGACGGGTGAGGGTCAGGTTTCGGGGAAGGGTTAGGGTTAGGGTTCGGGCTAGGGTTAGGGTTAGGGGACGGGGACGTTTTAGGGTCCAGGTGAGGGTACGACAACGCTTTAGGGGGAGCGTACGTGTGAGGGCGCGGGTTAGTGTCAGCGTACGGGTTAGGATTAGGGGACGGGTGAGGGTCAGGCTTCGGGGAAGGGTTAGGGTTAGGGTTCGGGCTAGGGTTAGGGTTAGGGGACGGGGACGGTTTAGGGTTCAGGTGAGGGTACGACAACGCTTTAGGGGGAGCGTACGTGTGAGGGTGTGGGTTAGTGTCAGCGTACGGGTTAGGATTAGGGGACGGGTGAGGGTCAGGCTTCGGGGAAGGGTTAGGGTTAGGGTTCGGACTAGGGTTAGGGTTAGGGGACGGGGACGGTTTAGGGTCCAGGTGAGGGTACGACAACGCTTTAGGGGCAGCGTACGTGTGAGGGCGCGGGTTAGTGTCAGCGTACGGGTTAGGATTAGGGGACGGGTGAGGGTCAGGCTTCGGGGAAGGGTTAGGGTTAGGGTTCGGGCTAGGGTTAGGGTTAGGGGACGGGGACGGTTTAGGGTCCAGGTGAGGGTACGACAACGCTTTAGGGGGAGCGTACGTGTGAGGGTGCGGGTTAGTGTCAGCGTACGGGTTAGGATTAGGGGACGGGTGAGGGTCAGGCTTCGGGGAAGGGTTAGGGTTAGGGTTCGGGCTAGGGTTAGGGTTAGGGGACGGGGACGGTTTAGGGTCCAGGTGAGGGTACGACAACGCTTTAGGGGGAGCGTACGTGTGAGGGCGCGGGTTAGTGTCAGCGTACGGGTTAGGATTAGGGGACGGGTGAGGGTCAGGCTTCGGGGAAGGGTTAGGGTTAGGGTTCGGGCTAGGGTTAGGGTTAGGGGACGGGGACGGTTTAGGGTCCAGGTGAGGGTACGACAACGCTTTAGGGGGAGCGTACGTGTGAGGGCGCGGGTTAGTGTCAGCGTACGGGTTAGGATTAGGGGACGGGTGAGGGTCAGGCTTCGGGGAAGGGTTAGGGTTAGGATTCGGGCTAGGGTTAGGGTTAGGGGACGGGGACGGTTTAGGGTCCAGGTGAGGGTACGACAACGCTTTAGGGGGAGCGTACATGTGAGGGCGCGGGTTAGTGTCAGCGTACGGGTTAGGATTAGAGGACGGGTGAGCGTCAGGCTTCGGGGAAGTGTTAGGGTTAGGGTTCGGGCTAGGGTTAGGGTTAGGGGACGGGGACGGTTTAGGGTCCAGGTGAGGGTACGACAACGCTTTAGAGGGAGCGTACGTGTGAGGGCGCGGGTTAGTGTCAGCGTACGGGTTAGGATTAGGGGACGGGTGAGGGTCAGGCTTCGGGGAAGGGTTAGGGTTAGGGTTCGGGCTAGGGTTAGGGTTAGGGGACGGGGACGGTTTAGGGTCCAGGTGAGGGTACGACAACGCTTTAGGGGGAGCGTACGTGTGAGGGCGCGGGTTAGTGTCAGCGTACGGGTTAGGATTAGGGGACGGGTGAGGGTCAGGCTTCGGGGAAGGGTTAGGGTTAGGTTTCGGGCTAGGGTTAGGGTTAGGGGACGGGGACGGTTTAGGGTCCAGGTGAGGGTACGACAACGCTTTAGGGGGAGCGTACGTGTGAGGGCGCGGGTTAGTGTCAGCGTACGGGTTAGGAGTAGGGGACGGGTGAGGGTCAGGCTTCGGGGAAGCGTTAGGGTTAGGGTTCGGGCTAGGGTTAGGGTTAGGGGACGGGGACGGTTTAGGGTCCAGGTGAGGGTACGACAACGCTTTAGGGGGAGCGTACGTGTGAGGGCGCGGGTTAGTGTCAGCGTACGGGTTAGGATTAGGGGACGGGTGAGTGTGAGGCTTCGGGGAAGGGTTAGGGTTAGGGTTTGGGCTAGGGTTAGGGTTAGGGGACGGGGACGGTTTAGGGTCCAGGTGAGGGTACGACAACGCTTTAGGGGGAGCGTATGTGTGAGGGCGCGGGTTAGTGTCAGCGTACGGGTTAGGATTAGGGGAGGGGTTAGGGTCAGGCTTCGGGGAAGGGTTAGGGTTAGGGTTCGGGCTAGGGTTAGGTTTAGGGGACGGGGACGGTTTAGGGTCCAGGTGAGGGTACGACAACGCTTTAGGGGGAGCGTACGTGTGAGGGCGCGGGTTAGTGTCAGCGTACGGGTTAGGATTAGGGGACGGGTGAGGGTCAGGCTTCGGGGAAGGGTTAGGGTTAGGGTTCGGGCTAGGGTTAGGGTTAGGGGACGGGGACGGTTTAGGGTCCAGGTGAGGGTACGACAACGCTTTAGGGGGAGTGTACGTGTGAGGGCGCGGGTTAGTGTCAGCGTACGGGTTAGGATTAGGGGACGGGTGAGGGTCAGGCTTCGGGGAAGGGTTAGGGTTAGGGTTCGGGCTAGGGTTAGGGTTAGGGGACGGGGACGGTTTAGGGTCCAGGTGAGGGTACGACAACGCTTTAGAGGGAGCGTACGTGTGAGGGCGCGGGTTAGTGTCAGCGTACGGGTTAGGATTAGGGGACGGGTGAGGGTCAGGCTTCGGGGAAGGGTTAGGGTTAGGGTTCGGGCTAGGGTTAGGGTTAGGGGACGGGGACGGTTTAGGGTCCAGGTGAGGGTACGACAACGCTTTAGGGGGAGCGTACGTGTGAGGGCGCGGGTTAGTGTCAGCGTACGGGTTAGGATTAGGGGACGGGTGAGGGTCAGGCTTCGGGGAAGGGTTAGGGTTAGGGTTCGGGCTAGGGTTAGGGTTAGGGGACGGGGACGGTTTAGGGTCCAGGTGAGGGTACGACAACGCTTTAGGGGGAGCGTACGTGTGAGGGCGCGGGTTAGTGTCAGCGTACGGGTTAGGATTAGGGGACGGGTGAGGGTCAGGCTTCGGGGAAGAATTAGGGTTAGGGTTCGGGCTAGGCTTAGGGTTAGGGGACGGGGACGGTTTAGGGTCCAGGTGAGGGTACGACAACGCTTTAGAGGGAGCGTACGTGTGAGGGCGCGGGTTAGTGTCAGCGTACGGGTTAGGATTAGGGGACGGGTGAGGGTCAGGCTTCGGGGAAGGGTTAGGGTTAGGGTTCGGGCTAGGGTTAGGGTTAGGGGACGGGGACGGTTTAGGGTCCAGGTGAGGGTACGACAACGCTTTAGGGGGAGCGTACGTGTGAGGGCGCGGGTTAGTGTCAGCGTACGGGTTAGGATTAGGGGACGGGTGAGGGTCAGGCTTCGGGGAAGGGTTAGGGTTAGGGTTCGGGCTAGGGTTAGGGTTAGGGGACGGGGACGGTTTAGGGTCCAGGTGAGGGTACGACAACGCTTTAGGGGGAGCGTATGTGTGAGGGCGCGGGTTAGTGTCAGCGTACGGGTTAGGATTAGGGGACGGGTGAGGGTCAGGCTTCGGGGAAGGGTTAGTATTAGGGTTCGGGCTAGGGTTAGGGTTAGGAGACGGGGACGGTTTAGGGTCCAGGTGAGGGTACGACAACGCTTTAGGGGGAGCGTACGTGTGAGGGCGCGGGTTAGTGTCAGCGTACGGGTTAGGATTAGGGGACGGGTGAGGATCAGGCTTCGGGGAAGGGTTAGGGTTAGGGTTCGGGCTAGGGTTAGGGTTAGGGGACGGGGACGGTTTAGGGTCCAGGTGAGGGTACGACAACGCTTTAGGGGGAGCGTACGTGTGAGGGCGCGGGTTAGTGTCAGCGTACGGGTTAGGATTAGGGGACGGGTGAGGGTCAGGCTTCGGGGAAGGGTTAGGGTTAGGGTTCGGGCTAGGGTTAGGGTTAGGGGACGGGGACGGTTTAGGGTCCAGGTGAGGGTACGACAACGCTTTAGGGGGAGCGTACGTGTGAGGGCGCGGGTTAGTGTCAGCGTACGGGTTAGGATTAGGGGACGGGTGAGGGTCAGGCTTCGGGGAAGATTTAGGGTTAGGGTTCGGGCTAGGCTTAGGGTTAGGGGACGGGGACGGTTTAGGGTCCAGGTGAGGGTACGACAACGCTTTAGAGGGAGCGTACGTGTGAGGGCGCGGGTTAGTGTCAGCGTACGGGTTAGGATTAGGGGACGGGTGAGGGTCAGGCTTCGGGGAAGGGTTAGGGTTAGGGTTCGGGCTAGGGTTAGGGTTAGGGGACGGGGACGGTTTAGGGTCCAGGTGAGGGTACGACAACGCTTTAGGGGGAGCGTACGTGTGAGGGCGCGGGTTAGTGTCAGCGTACGGGTTAGGATTAGGGGACGGGTGAGGGTCAGGCTTCGGGGAAGGGTTAGGGTTAGGGTTCGGGCTAGGGTTAGGGTTAGGGGACGGGGACGGTTTAGGGTCCAGGTGAGGGTACGACAACGCTTTAGGGGGAGCGTACGTGTGAGGGCGCGGGTTAGTGTCAGCGTACGGGTTAGGATTAGGGGACGGGTGAGGGTCAGGCTTCGGGGAAGGGTTAGGGTTAGGGTTCGGGCTAGGGTTAGGGTTAGGGGACGGGGACGGTTTAGGGTCCAGGTGAGGGTACGACAACGCTTTAGGGGGAGCGTACGTGTGAGGGCGCGGGTTAGTGTCAGCGTACGGGTTAGGATTAGGGGACGGGTGAGGGTCAGGCTTCGGGGAAGGGTTAGGATTAGGGTTCGGGCTAGGGTTAGGGTTAGGGGACGGGGACGGTTTAGGGTCCAGGTGAGGGTACGACAACGCTTTAGGGGGAGCGTACGTGTGAGGGCGCGGGTTAGTGTCAGCGTACGGGTTAGGATTAGGGGACGGGTGAGGGTCAGGCTTCGGGGAAGGGTTAGGGTTAGGGTTCGGGCTAGGGTTAGGGTTAGGGGACGGGGACGGTTTAGGGTCCAGGTGAGGGTACGACAACGCTTTAGGGGGAGCGTACATGTGAGGGCGCGGGTTAGTGTCAGCGTACGGGTTAGGATTAGAGGACGGGTGAGCGTCAGGCTTCGGGGAAGTGTTAGGGTTAGGGTTCGGGCTAGGGTTAGGGTTAGGGGACGGGGACGGTTTAGGGTCCAGGTGAGGGTACGACAACGCTTTAGAGGGAGCGTACGTGTGAGGGCGCGGGTTAGTGTCAGCGTACGGGTTAGGATTAGGGGACGGGTGAGGGTCAGGCTTCGGGGAAGGGTTAGGGTTAGGGTTCGGGCTAGGGTTAGGGTTAGGGGACGGGGACGGTTTAGGGTCCAGGTGAGGGTACGACAACGCTTTAGGGGGAGCGTACGTGTGAGGGCGCGGGTTAGTGTCAGCGTACGGGTTAGGATTAGGGGACGGGTGAGGGTCAGGCTTCGGGGAAGGGTTAGGGTTAGGTTTCGGGCTAGGGTTAGGGTTAGGGGACGGGGACGGTTTAGGGTCCAGGTGAGGGTACGACAACGCTTTAGGGGGAGCGTACGTGTGAGGGCGCGGGTTAGTGTCAGCGTACGGGTTAGGAGTAGGGGACGGGTGAGGGTCAGGCTTCGGGGAAGCGTTAGGGTTAGGGTTCGGGCTAGGGTTAGGGTTAGGGGACGGGGACGGTTTAGGGTCCAGGTGAGGGTACGACAACGCTTTAGGGGGAGCGTACGTGTGAGGGCGCGGGTTAGTGTCAGCGTACGGGTTAGGATTAGGGGACGGGTGAGTGTGAGGCTTCGGGGAAGGGTTAGGGTTAGGGTTTGGGCTAGGGTTAGGGTTAGGGGACGGGGACGGTTTAGGGTCCAGGTGAGGGTACGACAACGCTTTAGGGGGAGCGTATGTGTGAGGGCGCGGGTTAGTGTCAGCGTACGGGTTAGGATTAGGGGAGGGGTTAGGGTCAGGCTTCGGGGAAGGGTTAGGGTTAGGGTTCGGGCTAGGGTTAGGTTTAGGGGACGGGGACGGTTTAGGGTCCAGGTGAGGGTACGACAACGCTTTAGGGGGAGCGTACGTGTGAGGGCGCGGGTTAGTGTCAGCGTACGGGTTAGGATTAGGGGACGGGTGAGGGTCAGGCTTCGGGGAAGGGTTAGGGTTAGGGTTCGGGCTAGGGTTAGGGTTAGGGGACGGGGACGGTTTAGGGTCCAGGTGAGGGTACGACAACGCTTTAGGGGGAGTGTACGTGTGAGGGCGCGGGTTAGTGTCAGCGTACGGGTTAGGATTAGGGGACGGGTGAGGGTCAGGCTTCGGGGAAGGGTTAGGGTTAGGGTTCGGGCTAGGGTTAGGGTTAGGGGACGGGGACGGTTTAGGGTCCAGGTGAGGGTACGACAACGCTTTAGAGGGAGCGTACGTGTGAGGGCGCGGGTTAGTGTCAGCGTACGGGTTAGGATTAGGGGACGGGTGAGGGTCAGGCTTCGGGGAAGGGTTAGGGTTAGGGTTCGGGCTAGGGTTAGGGTTAGGGGACGGGGACGGTTTAGGGTCCAGGTGAGGGTACGACAACGCTTTAGGGGGAGCGTACGTGTGAGGGCGCGGGTTAGTGTCAGCGTACGGGTTAGGATTAGGGGACGGGTGAGGGTCAGGCTTCGGGGAAGGGTTAGGGTTAGGGTTCGGGCTAGGGTTAGGGTTAGGGGACGGGGACGGTTTAGGGTCCAGGTGAGGGTACGACAACGCTTTAGGGGGAGCGTACGTGTGAGGGCGCGGGTTAGTGTCAGCGTACGGGTTAGGATTAGGGGACGGGTGAGGGTCAGGCTTCGGGGAAGAATTAGGGTTAGGGTTCGGGCTAGGCTTAGGGTTAGGGGACGGGGACGGTTTAGGGTCCAGGTGAGGGTACGACAACGCTTTAGAGGGAGCGTACGTGTGAGGGCGCGGGTTAGTGTCAGCGTACGGGTTAGGATTAGGGGACGGGTGAGGGTCAGGCTTCGGGGAAGGGTTAGGGTTAGGGTTCGGGCTAGGGTTAGGGTTAGGGGACGGGGACGGTTTAGGGTCCAGGTGAGGGTACGACAACGCTTTAGGGGGAGCGTACGTGTGAGGGCGCGGGTTAGTGTCAGCGTACGGGTTAGGATTAGGGGACGGGTGAGGGTCAGGCTTCGGGGAAGGGTTAGGGTTAGGGTTCGGGCTAGGGTTAGGGTTAGGGGACGGGGACGGTTTAGGGTCCAGGTGAGGGTACGACAACGCTTTAGGGGGAGCGTATGTGTGAGGGCGCGGGTTAGTGTCAGCGTACGGGTTAGGATTAGGGGACGGGTGAGGGTCAGGCTTCGGGGAAGGGTTAGTATTAGGGTTCGGGCTAGGGTTAGGGTTAGGAGACGGGGACGGTTTAGGGTCCAGGTGAGGGTACGACAACGCTTTAGGGGGAGCGTACGTGTGAGGGCGCGGGTTAGTGTCAGCGTACGGGTTAGGATTAGGGGACGGGTGAGGATCAGGCTTCGGGGAAGGGTTAGGGTTAGGGTTCGGGCTAGGGTTAGGGTTAGGGGACGGGGACGGTTTAGGGTCCAGGTGAGGGTACGACAACGCTTTAGGGGGAGCGTACGTGTGAGGGCGCGGGTTAGTGTCAGCGTACGGGTTAGGATTAGGGGACGGGTGAGGGTCAGGCTTCGGGGAAGGGTTAGGGTTAGGGTTCGGGCTAGGGTTAGGGTTAGGGGACGGGGACGGTTTAGGGTCCAGGTGAGGGTACGACAACGCTTTAGGGGGAGCGTACGTGTGAGGGCGCGGGTTAGTGTCAGCGTACGGGTTAGGATTAGGGGACGGGTGAGGGTCAGGCTTCGGGGAAGATTTAGGGTTAGGGTTCGGGCTAGGCTTAGGGTTAGGGGACGGGGACGGTTTAGGGTCCAGGTGAGGGTACGACAACGCTTTAGAGGGAGCGTACGTGTGAGGGCGCGGGTTAGTGTCAGCGTACGGGTTAGGATTAGGGGACGGGTGAGGGTCAGGCTTCGGGGAAGGGTTAGGGTTAGGGTTCGGGCTAGGGTTAGGGTTAGGGGACGGGGACGGTTTAGGGTCCAGGTGAGGGTACGACAACGCTTTAGGGGGAGCGTACGTGTGAGGGCGCGGGTTAGTGTCAGCGTACGGGTTAGGATTAGGGGACGGGTGAGGGTCAGGCTTCGGGGAAGGGTTAGGGTTAGGGTTCGGGCTAGGGTTAGGGTTAGGGGACGGGGACGGTTTAGGGTCCAGGTGAGGGTACGACAACGCTTTAGGGGGAGCGTACGTGTGAGGGCGCGGGTTAGTGTCAGCGTACGGGTTAGGATTAGGGGACGGGTGAGGGTCAGGCTTCGGGGAAGGGTTAGGGTTAGGGTTCGGGCTAGGGTTAGGGTTAGGGGACGGGGACGGTTTAGGGTCCAGGTGAGGGTACGACAACGCTTTAGGGGGAGCGTACGTGTGAGGGCGCGGGTTAGTGTCAGCGTACGGGTTAGGATTAGGGGACGGGTGAGGGTCAGGCTTCGGGGAAGGGTTAGGATTAGGGTTCGGGCTAGGGTTAGGGTTAGGGGACGGGGACGGTTTAGGGTCCAGGTGAGGGTACGACAACGCTTTAGGGGGAGCGTACGTGTGAGGGCGCGGGTTAGTGTCAGCGTACGGGTTAGGATTAGGGGACGGGTGAGGGTCAGGCTTCGGGGAAGGGTTAGGGTTAGGGTTCGGGCTAGGGTTAGGGTTAGGGGACGGGGACGGTTTAGGGTCCAGGTGAGGGTACGACAACGCTTTAGGGGGAGCGTACGTGTGAGGGCGCGGGTTAGTGTCAGCGTACGGGTTAGGATTAGGGGACGGGTGAGGGTCAGGCTTCGGGGAAGGGTTAGGGTTAGGGTTCGGGCTAGGGTTAGGGTTAGGGGACGGGGACGGTTTAGGGTCCAGGTGAGGGTACGACAACGCTTTAGGGGGAGCGTACGTGTGAGGGCGTGGGTTAGTGTCAGCGTACGGGTTAGGATTAGGGGACGGGTGAGGGTCAGGCTTCGGGGAAGAATTAGGGTTAGGGTTCGGGCTAGGGTTAGGGTTAGGGGACGGGGACGGTTTAGGGTCCAGGTGAGTGTACGACAACGCTTTCGGGGGAGCGTACGTGTGAGGGCGCGGGTTAGTGTCAGCGTACGGGTTAGGAGTAGGGGACGGGTGAGGGTCAGGCTTCGGGGAAGCGTTAGGGTTAGGGTTCGGGCTAGGGTTAGGGTTAGGGGACGGGGACGGTTTAGGGTCCACGTGAGGGTACGACAACGCTTTAGGGGGAGCGTACGTGTGAGGGCGCGGGTTAGTGTCAGCGTACGGGTTAGGATTAGGGGACGGGTGAGTGTCAGGCTTCGGGGAAGGGTTAGGGTTAGGGTTTGGGCTAGGGTTAGGGTTAGGGGACGGGGACGGTTTAGGGTCCAGGTGAGGGTACGACAACGCTTTAGGGGGAGCGTATGTGTGAGGGCGCGGGTTAGTGTCAGCGTACGGGATAGGATTAGGGGAGGGGTGAGGGTCAGGCTTCGGGGAAGGGTTAGGGTTAGGGTTCGGGCTAGGGTTAGGGTTAGGGGACGGGGACGGTTTAGGGTCCAGGTGAGGGTACGATAACGGTTTAGGGGGAAAGTACGTGTGAGGGCGCGGGTTAGTTTCAGCGTACGGGTTAGGATTAGGGGACGGGTGAGGGTCAGGCTTCGGGGAAGGGTTAGGGTTAGGGTTCGGGCTAGGGTTAGGGTTAGGGGACGGGGACGGTTTAGGGTCCAGGTGAGGGTACGACAATGCTTTAGGGGGAGCGTACGTGTGAGGGCGCGGGTTAGTGTCAGCGTACGGGTTAGGATTAGGGGACGGGTGAGGGTCAGGCTTCGGGGAAGGGTTAGGGTTAGGGTTCGGGCTAGGGTTAGGGTTAGGGGATGGGGACGGTTTAGGGTCCAGGTGAGGGTACGACAACGCTTTAGGGGGAGCGTACGTGTGAGGGTGCGGGTTAGTGTCAGCGTACGGGTTAGGATTAGGGGACGGGTGAGGGTCAGGCTTCGGGGAAGGGTTGGGGTTAGGGTTCGGTCTAGGGTTAGGTTTAGGGGACGGGGACGGTTTAGGGTCCAGGTGAGGGTACGACAACGCTTTAGGGGGAGCGTACGTGTGAGGGCGCGGGTTAGTGTCAGCGTACGGGTTAGGATTAGGGGACGGGTGAGGGTCAGGCTTCGGGGAAGGGTTAGGGTTAGGGTTCGGGCTAGGGTTAGGGTTAGGGGACGGGGACGGTTTAGGGTCCAGGTGAGGATACGACAACGCTTTAGGGGGAGCGTACGTGTGAGGGCGCGGGTTAGTGTCAGCGTACGGTTTAGGATTAGGGGACGGGTGAGGGTCAGGCTTCGGGGAAGGGTTAGGGTTAGGGTTCGGGCTAGGGTTAGGTTTAGGGGACGGGGACGGTTTAGTGTCCAGGTGAGTGTACGACAACGCTTTAGGATGAGCGTACGTGTGAGGGTGCGGGTTAGTGTCAGCGAACGGGTTAGGATTAGGGGACGGGTGAGGGTCAGGCTTCGGGGAAGGGTTAGGTTTAGGGTTCGGGCTAGGGTTAGGGTTAGGGGACGGGGACGGTTTAGGGTCCAGGTGAGGGTACGACAACGCTTTAGGGTGAGCGTACGTGTGAGGACGCGGGTTAGTGTTAGCGTACAGTTTAGATTTAGGGGACGTGTGAGGGTCAGGCTTCGGGGAAGGGTTAGGGTTAGGGTTAGGGCTAGGGTTAGGGTTAGGGGACGGGGACGGTTTAGGGTCCAGGTGAGGGTACGACAACGCTTTAGGGGGAGCGTACGTGTGAGGGCGCGGGTTAGTGTCAGCGTACGGGTTAGGATTAGGGGACGGGTGAGGGTCAGGCTTCGGGGAAGGGTTAGGGTTAGGGTTCGGGCTAGGGTTAGGGTTAGGGGACGGGGACGGTTTAGGGTCCAGGTGAGGGTACGACAACGCTTTAGGGGGAGCGTACGTGTGAGGGCGCGGGTTAGTGTCAGCGTACGGGTTAGGATTAGGGGACGGGTGAGGGTCAGGCTTCGGGGAAGGGTTAGGGTTAGGGTTCGGGCTAGGGTTAGGGTTAGGGGACGGGGACGGTTTAGGGTCCAGGTGAGGGTACGACAACGCTTTACGGGGAGCGTAAGTGTGAGGGCGCGGGTTAGTGTCAGCGTACGGGTTAGGATTAGGGGACGGGTGAGCGTCAGGCTTCGGCTAAGGGTTAGGTTTAGGGTTCGGGTTAGGGTTAGGGGACGGGGACGGGGACGGTTTAGGTTCCAGGTGAGGGTACGACAACGCTTTAGGGTGAGAGTACGTGTGAGGGCGCGGGTTAGTGTTAGCTTACGGGTTAGGATTAGGGGACGGGTGAGTGTAAGGCTTCGGCGAAATGTTAGGGTTGGGGTTCGGGCTGGGGTTCGGGCTAGGATTAGGGTTAGGGGACGGGGACGGATTAGGGTCCAGGTGAGGGTACGACAACGCTTTAGGGGGAGCGTACGTGTGAGGGCGCGGGTTAGTGTCAGCGTACGGGTTAGGATTAGGGGACGGGTGAGGGTCAGGCTTCGGGGAAGGGTTAGAGTTAGGGTTCGGGCTAGGGTTAGGGTTAGGGGACGGGGACGGTTTAGGGTCCAGGTGAGGGTACGACAACGCTTTAGGGGGAGCGTACGTGTGAGGGCGCGGGTTAGTGTCAGCGTACGGGTTAGGATTAGGGGACGGGTGAGTGTCAGGCTTCGGGGAAGGGTTAGGGTTAGGGTTCGGGCTAGGGTTAGGGTTAGGGGACGGGGACGGTTTAGGGTCCAGGTGAGGGTACGACAACGCTTTAGGGGGAGCGTACGTGTGAGGGCGCGGGTTAGTGTCAGCGTACGGGTTAGGATTAGGGGACGGGTGAGGGTCAGGCTTCGGGGAAGGGTTAGGGTTAGGGTTCGGGCTAGGGTTAGGGTTAGGGGACGGGGACGGTTTAGGGTCCAGGTGAGGGTACGACAACGCTTTAGGGGGAGCGTACGTGTGAGGGCGCGGGTTAGTGTCAGCGTAGGGGTTAGGATTAGGGGACGGGTGAGGGTCAGGCTTCGGGGAAGGGTTAGAGTTAGGGTTCGGGCTAGGGTTAGGGTTATGGGACGGGGACGGTTTAGGGTCCGGGTGAGTGTACGACAACGCTTTAGGGGGAGCGTACGTGTGAGGGCGCGGGTTAGTGTCAGCCTACGGGTTAGGATTAGGGGACGTGTGAGGGTCAGGCTTCGGGGAAGGGTTAGGGTTAGGGTTCGGGCTAGGGTTAGGGTTAGGGGACGGGGACGGTTTAGGGTCCAGGTGAGGGTACGACAACGCTTTAGGGGGAGCGTACGTGTGAGGGCGCGGGTTAGTGTCAGCGTACGGGTTAGGATTAGGGGACGGGTGAGGGTCAGGCTTCGGGGAAGGGTTAGGGTTAGGGTTCGGGCTAGGGTTAGGGTTAGGGGACGGGGACGGTTTAGGGTGCAGGTGAGAGTACGACAACGCTTTAAGGGGAGCGTACGTGTGAGGGCGCGGGTTAGTGTCAGCGTACGGGTTAGGATTAGGGGACGGGTGAGGGTCAGGCTTCGGGGAAGGGTTAGGGTTAGGGTTCGGGCTAGGGTTAGGGTTAGGGGACGGGGACGGTTTAGGGTCCAGGTGAGGGTACGACAACGCTTTAGGGGGAGCGTACGTGTGAGGGCGCGGGTTAGTGTCAGCGTACGGGTTAGGATTATGGGACGGGTGAGGGTCAGGTTTCGGGGAAGGGTTAGGGTTAGGGTTCGGGCTAGGGTTAGGGTTAGGGGACGGGGACGTTTTAGGGTCCAGGTGAGGGTACGACAACGCTTTAGGGGGAGCGTACGTGTGAGGGCGCGGGTTAGTGTCAGCGTACGGGTTAGGATTAGGGGACGGGTGAGGGTCAGGCTTCGGGGAAGGGTTAGGGTTAGGGTTCGGGCTAGGGTTAGGGTTAGGGGACGGGGACGGTTTAGGGTTCAGGTGAGGGTACGACAACGCTTTAGGGGGAGCGTACGTGTGAGGGTGTGGGTTAGTGTCAGCGTACGGGTTAGGATTAGGGGACGGGTGAGGGTCAGGCTTCGGGGAAGGGTTAGGGTTAGGGTTCGGACTAGGGTTAGGGTTAGGGGACGGGGACGGTTTAGGGTCCAGGTGAGGGTACGACAACGCTTTAGGGGCAGCGTACGTGTGAGGGCGCGGGTTAGTGTCAGCGTACGGGTTAGGATTAGGGGACGGGTGAGGGTCAGGCTTCGGGGAAGGGTTAGGGTTAGGGTTCGGGCTAGGGTTAGGGTTAGGGGACGGGGACGGTTTAGGGTCCAGGTGAGGGTACGACAACGCTTTAGGGGGAGCGTACGTGTGAGGGTGCGGGTTAGTGTCAGCGTACGGGTTAGGATTAGGGGACGGGTGAGGGTCAGGCTTCGGGGAAGGGTTAGGGTTAGGGTTCGGGCTAGGGTTAGGGTT